>NC_138088.1:57626900-57714400 GCF_964212035.1 Myotis nattereri | reverse complement strand
TATTCTTTTTTTTGTCCATCACATGAACCTTTTCCTCTTTGGCATCTGCAGAGTCCCTTTCTTACGGAGGTTGGCACTGCGGACCTTGAAGGGTCCCAGTTGAGAATTCTTTTTTCATATTAATAATTATTAATTCGTGCAAAAAAACAAAGGCACGGGCACTTGGCTCGTGGCCAGAGCTGACTCTCCTCTGGTTGGGATAGCGGGGGGGGCGGGGGGCGCGGGGGGCTCTTCGACAGGAGCCCTGGGGGCGGGTCTGTCCGCGGGTGGGGCTTGCGTGGAGTATGAGCATGGCAGGGCTTTGGTTTCTTGCACAGATGCCTGATTTTGAACCTTCCTGCAAAGCAGCTGCCATTGCCCCGCTGGAGTCTCTTTGGAAGCCATGCCCATCTCCTCATTCAGCTCAGCCGAGCTGGAGGGAGCAGGTGCAGGGAAAAGTTTGTGACCTGGAGTCACTTGTGGGCCAGAGGTACCTTCTACCCCAGTTCCCCGTGGAATGGAGGCTCTCCCTCTATTGTCCCGGAAGGGCCTGGTGCACACTGGGACAGCCGCCTAGAGGAAATGACAGAGCCTGACCCCTCCCCCCAGAAGGAGGCCGGAATAGAGGAAGTCCTCCCTGTGGCATCGGGGCTCTGTTTAGGGGTGGAGAGCTGGGCTTGCCAGTTCAGGGTATTGGATGCTAGCGATGGACCCCTGCCCACGGTCCCCTGGGGCGACTGATCTAATCCCTCACCTCCCACAGGGATCCCGCTCATGAAACAAGTAGCCCATCTTAGGGTACTTCCGGTGGTGGTCATCAAAGTTAGCCTTCTCAAGTAAACTAAGACAGACAGTTATCTGATTTCAGCATTTGTAGGGGTCACCTTGAAGAGCACAAGAGACATCTGTCACCCTTTGTTCCCCGGGAATAGGCAGATGATTAAGTCTCAGGACATCTGTGTGTGCTGGCCACCCATCACACCTGCTGCCACCACCTACAGGCAAAACCCCTGCCTAGCCTCCTGGCTTTCTCTAACAGCGCGATTGGCCAGGGCGGGCCCGCAGTCCTGTCCTGCACCCACTGGGGCAGGGCGCAGCAGGACTGATGGGAGATAGGATGGAATTCGGAGGCCCAGGAACACACACACACACACACATACATATGCATGCACACACACATGCACACACGCACACCCTCCCCCTGCACAGCCTTTGTTGGTCCTTTGCTGGCTGGTTCTCTCTGCACAGCCTGCGTGGCTTTGTTCACAAAGTTTGCGGCGCCCCCCGAGGCCGCATGCAGGAGGGTCTGTGCAGCAGCCTGGAAGTACACTTCCCCGGGGAGCCTCTGTCCAGTGGCCGCTGGGCCCCTCGGATGCTGGGTGTCTGCTGCATTAATTAGTAATGTGCTGGCCCCAGGGGCCAATAAGTTAAAGAAAGAACTAGTGTGAGTGAGTTTTGTAAAGGTCATTTGACTCTAGAAAAAACCACTTTTTTTTTTTTTTAAAAAAAAGCATTTTATAGAAATGTTCAATGGCAAAGTAAAATGTAAAGTATTAAATGGTTTTTACAATAGTGAACAAATTGCCCCTTTCATGCCATTTCCATTCTCATCCGCTACATTTAGCCGGATATATTTGTCTACCTAATTCGCTGCAAACTGAAGGATAGCGGGCCTGATGTGCAAACACGGGAGTTATGCGATAATAATTACAGCCAATGGGGAGAAAAGCCGTTGGGTACGGGATCCGCGTAGGTCATTTGCATTAGGGAGAACCTGCCTCCCGGCCGGTCCTGCTGCGGCCCCAGGTGGTTTTCATTTAGAGCCGGGCTGATTGGAGACAGAACCCGCCACCCACAGGAGAAAGCGCTGCTGAGTGGCAGTTCCCAGCGGAGCCCTGCGTGCTCCTCAGAACGAAAGGAGCAGGTGGACTTTCTAATTTCCGAACTACACTGACCCCAGAACGGACGGGGTTTCCATTAATAACAACATTTAAAAAATCCTTTCGGAGTCTCTGGGGACCTTGAAACTTCACGGCCCACGGCAAGGTGACCTCCAGCAGTGACCTTCAGTGGTGACCAGCGTCATATCCTAGTCCAGGTGTCGGGCACCCGTGAGAAATGCCCGAGAGGAAGGAACTGTGCGGAAGCTGCCGCCGGAATTTGGGGTCTGAGGGTAGTTTGTGGGAACAAGGAGGACCGACCGGGGACAGCGGGCAGGAGTTGGTGCAGCCGCCTTGGGCTGCTCCGCTGTTTCCGTCCGGTTGCCACGGGCTCTGTCCAGCAGCTGTGGTGTCGTGGCCGGGGTGTCAGGGCTGTGACTCGGGCGTCCCTGCTGGAGTCCCAGGGGCCCAGGAGAGATGACTGAAGTCCCAGCAGAGTGGAGAGAAGTGTCCTTGACAGCCTGGTGCACGGCCTGCCTGCGTGCGGTCCCCTGGGGCTCCGCCCTCCCTGGCAGGAGAGGAGCCGAGCGTTTCTGAGCCCCTGAGGAAGACGAGACTGCAGGGAAGATGCTAGTGTGTGTGTGCATGTGTGTGTGCATGTGTGTGTGTGTGCGTGTGTGTGCCTCCATAGCAAGCTTCAGGTGAAGGAAAGGCTTGGAGCCCTCAGGTGCAGGCTGCTGGGGGGCCGCCACAGGTGGGCGGGAGGGGGCTCTGTCCCTCGTGTTCCTGGGATGAACAGGTGAGACCAGGGAAACTTCGCTGAGAAAGGGGGGAAGGCCTCGGCAGGGCCTCCGGGCAACTGGTCACCGTCTTCCGGGGAGGTCCGTTTCTGCATCACAGCCCAGGAGCTTCGGGACGAGCGGGTAAGGGACAGCCAAGGCATGGGGCACAGGCAGGGAGGGCAGGAGGACCCCGCAGACACCCCCTGCCCCAGCGCCACCCTGACCACTGAGGAGGCCGCAGGCTGAGCTGGCCAGGCTGGCCCAGAGCAAGGCCTGCGCGGCTGGGAGGCCGGGACCCCGGGCAGAGCGCCCGCTCGCCCCTGTCTGGGGGTTAATGGCGTTCTGTCCTCTGGGCCGCAGTGCTGGGCCTGTTCCGCGCGCTGGTGCTCATTCAAATGTGGCTCGTCCGGGCGAGGTGACTGGCTTACACAAACACGGATGAGCTTGTAAAACACTGTGTAATCCCTTGAAAAGGAGGCAAGAATAAATGTAAATCACCTTCAGCGGCGGGCGCGGGAAGGGCTGCCCCTTCTCCTGGCTGCGGCTGTCATTCGTGAGCAAGAGGGAGTTCAGTTTGGGTGGGTTTGGGTTTCTGTTGGCGCTCGCACTCACTAAATCTTGCAGAAGCGCATTGTAAACGCGGGAGCACGTGCAGTTTCCAGGGAAGAGGTGCAGTGTCGATACAGAGGCATGGGTTTTGCGCTAGGAGGGGGAGTGGGAGGGGGGCCATAACCGGAGGCCCGGCAGCCCTTGGTCTCGGGGACCCAGATGAAACGTCAAGGAGCGATCAAGGCCGTGCATGCCAGGTGCCCCTGCTGGCGTCTCCTTCGGACTCCAGTCGCTCCGCCAGCTCACGCGGAATGTCACGGATTGCACACGGAGCAGGACCCCGGGCCACGATGTTCTGTGTCCCAGCCTGTGCAGCGTCCCCATGATATGGACACAGCCCTGAGCACCGGTCCCTGGGACCAGCCCCCTGGAGCCGTTGGCCCTGCCTCCCCAGGGCCAGCAAGGACACTGCCACATGGAGGTGGGACAGTGGTCAGCGTCACCTTTCTGGGAAGGGGCTTTCTAGAATGCTCAGACCCGTGGGCAGCCCAGCCTCATGCTGCATAGAAGCAGCACGAGCACAGGCTTCTGAGGAGCCCAGAACGGCTCATTCCGAGTCCTTTTCCCGATGACCTGACGCTGACCGAGTTCCCGGAGCCGGACGGACTCTGGGAACTAGGTGAGGGATTGGCCTCCCATGCCAGGTTCTAAGTGACTGAAAGGGTCCCACAGAGCACAAGTCCCACCTCATTTGGGGGCATGTTCCTGACCCTGAGAGTCAGGTGGGTCACCGTTCCTACCCACCTGGCGCATTCCACTGAAAATTCAGGAATTGCCCCTGTTTGGTCCATTTCTGGGCAAGTAATTTGTGTGAGTGTGAAACATGCCAGAGATAATCAGCCTCGTTTAGTTCATTTTAACAAATACTTAGTGAGGACCTACTGTGTGCCAGGGTACATAGCTCCACCGACAAAATGGATTAAAACTGCACTGTAGGTTCTTATAATTTTGGTTGGGGATGGAAATGGATCAGGCAGGAGCAAGATCGATGAATAGATGTGTAAAATACACTGACTGTGTTATCGGGTGCTGAGGCGTGTCTGCAGAACCAGGAATGAGGGATGGACGAGTGCCCAGGATGGGGAGTCCTTCAGCGGATGGGGTGTTCTCAGATGGGGTGATCAGGGGCCCCACTAAGGAAAAGACCTGTGAGGTCCAGGGAGAAGCAGACGTGCTGGGGAGAGGGCGGCCAGCTGTCCCCAAGGAGACAGGGGAGCCCACAGGCCCAGTGGGTCCTCGTGCCTTGGGAGCCTTCCCGTGACACGGAGCCGTGTAACCTCCCTCCGTGGAGACCCTGAGGACGGGCTTTCCCAGCCTCTGAGAGACACGCCCCCACCTCGGTGCGCAGCCGCGGCCAGCCTTCCCCTCGCTGGCACCTCCGCACTGTTTCCTTTGGCCCAGAGCCCTCCTGTCGAGTGTACTGCACGCGGTGCTCAGATCGGTGGGCTCCCCTCCAGCACCGAAGATCATTGCTCTCAGGGGGTCTCTTACCACCTCAGGTGACCTCCGGCTGCTATGGCACTGTTCGGTGGTAGCTTTTGTTTCTTCTTTTTTTTTTTAAGACTATTTATGCACATCCCCTTCCTCCCGTGGATGCCAGCTAAGGAGCCAAGTGCAGGCTGGGCTCCTGGCGCTCTGCAGACCGGTGATGTCACCGGAGACCTGGGGAGGGGGGCCACCATGGGAGCAGCATGGCCTTGTGATTGACAGCAGCGAGGAGTTGTCCCTGGCTCCTCACAGCGCGCGTTGAGAGCAGCACCCCAACGCTGGGTGACCGTGACCGTGACCCTGGCCAGCGTTCTTAGAGGCGGGCTTGACTCTAACGCAGGAGGATCTTCACCCCGTGTTGAAAGCTCTTCCCTGGAAAGTCTGTGTCGTCCCCCTCAGTGAGGTTCTCTCGCTCCCAGGTCGCCACACCTGCTTTGGGAGGGCAGGCCCAGCCCGCCTTCAGAAGCAGGACCTCGCCGGGTCCACCGGAGTTTCTCAGTGGCTTGACGTGTCCTGGAAGAAATTATCATTCCAGAGAGTCAGCTCAGTGCGGAGAGATGAAATTAATTCCACATTTCCCTGTCATCGGGCATTCACGGATGGGCGTTCCGAGGCCCAGCCTGTGCACAGACGGCCTGTGCACACCTCCCTCGCACACGCGGTCCCCTCGCTGGACCCCAGTGCCGACCGTGTCCCCACGGGCCAGGAGCTGCAGCGTCTGAGAGCCCCGTGTCCCAGTGGCGGCTCAGCGTGGGCACCACTTGCTCCTCGTGCACGTGCCTGGGTCATGCGGTTGTGACAGCGGCCGTCCGCAGCTTCCTCCGGGTCAGGCTCTCGCTGCGAGGACTGGGTGCACCTGTCCAGGGCACTGACCTACAGCAGCCCCTGCCCTGTGTCAGCGGCGTTAGGGTCTTTTCTTTTTTTTTTTAATACCGAGGCTATTTATTCATTGGTTTTTAGAGAGAGTGGGAGGGGGAGAGACAGAGAGAGAGAAACATCGATGTGAGAGAGACACTTCGATTGGTTGCCTCCTGCATGCACCCTGACCAGGCCCGGGCTGGGGAGGAGCCTGCAACCGAGGCACGTGCCCTTGACCGGAATCAAACCTGGGACCCTCAGTCCCCAGGCTGACGCTCTATCCACTGAGCCAAACCGGCCAGGGCAAGGTCTTGATGGAGGTCTCCCGAGAGCTCAATCAAGTGAAGGATGACACTTGTTCACGAGAAGGCGACTGGGGGTCATACCCTGCACATGAGCCCCGCGGCCGCCAGCATTGTTTATGCAACAGTGAATCGGGTGTGGAGTTTTGAAGAGCGTGTTTAGCACTAAAATATTCCTTGAGTAGCTGCCAGGAAAGCTGTTTTCAAACAATATGAAACTGCAGAGAAAGTGTTCTCATGTTAACAGACTGAGAATCCAACCCATAACCCAGGTATGTGTCCTGACTGGGAATCGAACCAGCAACCTTTTGGTGTATGGGACTCACCCCCAACCAACTGAGCAACCCAGCCAGGACAACATGGCATTTTTTAAATGGCTCTTTATTTTTCCAAAAAGTGACATTTCCTTGTTAACTGTTTGGGCCATGCATGTTGTTGTTGTTTTTAAATATTTATTAGCCAATTGTATTTTTTTCTCCTTTGGTGTGGTGAAGCCTGCTCTTCCCCTTTCCCCGTTGTTTGTCTGTTTATTTTGAACTTTCGTAACTTTTCCTAAGGTATGGCCATTAGTCATTTGTCTAAGTTATAAATATTTTATCCTGGTCTCCGAAGGTGCTGTTGGCGGGCTGGCGCTTTAAATTTTTATGGGTCCACTCCGGCGTCCTTTTATTGGAGCCTCTGAGTCTTCAGTCCTGCCCTGCACCATCACGGCCGCCGCGAGACTGCAGCAGCTGCCAGCTTTTCTCACGGCGCTTCCATGGCTCTGCTGTCAGGTTTTCATTCTGTCCATAAACTGCTTTGTCTGCTCTGACCGCCGCTCTTCCCACACCATCCCCGCACTGTTTGTCATCTGCCCCTCACTGAACCATCCCCGTGCTGCTTCTGGGGACCTCGCTGCGTGGGTCTGCACGTGGCTCTGCACGTGGCTCCTCCCGACACCACGGCTCGTGTTCATTCCCAGGCCAGCTCCTCCTCGTGGTACACGTAGCTCAGCAGATGGCTTCATAGGGAGCAGAATACACCTTTTTTTTTAAAGTGTAATTTTAAAAATGTACTTCTGGTGGGGACGGGAGGAAGAAGAGAGTGCAGATGAAGATATTCTGCGGCATTTCCTTCTAGGTCGGAGGCTGGCCGCGTTGTCTGCGAAGGGCTAGAGCAGCTGTGGGCAAACTACGGCCCGCGGGCCATATCCGGCCCGTTTGAAATGAATAAAACTATAGAACAAAAAAGACCGTACCCTTTTATGTCATGATGTTTACTTTGAATTTATATTAGTTCACACAAACACTCCATCCATGCTTTTGTTCCGGCCCTCCGGTCCAGTTTAAGAACCCATTGTGGCCCTCGAGTCAAAAAGTTTGCCCACCCCTCGGCTAGAGAACACACGCTTCGGGCTTTGGGAGGCGCGTGGGGTCTGGGTCACAGCCGGCGGTGGTGAGCACAGTCAGCAGGCTGTGGTTGGACCCAGATTGTTGCTCTCTCGTGAAGAGCTTCAGTGGACCTGCAGCTGATTTTGTTGGATACCGTTGTGTAGTGCAGTGGTTCTCAACCTTCTGGCCCTTTAAATACAGTTCCTCATGTGGTGACCCAACCATAAAATTATTTCCGTTGCTACTTCCTAACTGTCATGTTGCTACTGTTATGAATCGTCATGTAAATATCTGATATGCAGGATGGTCTTAGGCGACCCCTGTGAAAGGGTCGTTTGACCGCCAAAGGGGTCACGACCCACAGGTTGAGAACCTCTGGCGTAGTGAAAGGTGTAGACAGTGTCTAGTGAGTGTCTGTTCCTTCACTGAGAAGTCCGCCTCCCATGAGGGAATCTGTCTGAGTTCCCTTGTCTACTTTACTTCCTCTAGGACCGTCTTTTCACCAAACCTCACTACCTTAGTTATTATAGCTTTACTGGAGGCCTGGTGCTCAGGTTCGTGCACCAGTGGGGTCCCTCAGCCTGGCCTGCACCCCCTCACAATCCGGTGGCTCCACTGTGGAGGCGGGAGAGGCTCGGGCTACCGCAGCTGTGCTCGCCAGCCATGAGCCCAGCATCTGGCGCCCATTGGTCAGCTAGAGGCGCTCCTGCTGTGGGAGCACACTGACCACCAGGGGGCAGCTCCTGTGTTGAGCGTCTGCCCCCTGATGGTCAGTGCGCATCATAGCGACCGGTCATTTGGTCGTTCAGTTGCTTAGGCCTTTATATATATAAATAACACATCTTGGTATCTGGTAGAGAAAGTGCTTCTTGGCAGTTCTTGACCAAGACATTTCTATTAGCATCTCCATTTTGCAATCAGTTTTGTTACATTCCAGAGTATTTTTTTAAAAAACTACCTTTTTTTTCTTTATTTATTTATTTTATTTTAGAGAGAGAGGACAGGGATGGTGGGGGGAGAGAGAAACATTGATTTTGATTGTTGTTGTTGTTCTACTTACTGATGCTTCATTGGTTGATTCCTGTATGTGACCTAACCGAGGATCGATTGAGCCTGCAAACTTGGTCTATCTGGATGATGCTCTAACCACCTGAGCTACCCAGCCAGGACCCTACCTTTTCCTCTTGGAGTTGAGATTGGATAGACTCTGGATTGGCTCGAGGAGAATTGACATCTTTATAATTCTTAGTCATCAAATCTGTGAGCACATTTCTTCACTTACTGAGGCTGTCTTAATTTTTCTCAACAATGATTTATGGTTTTCTGTACAGAGGTCTTGCATACGTTCTGTTGGATCTGTTGCTAGATATGTTGAAATATATATGACCCATTGTAAATGACATATTTTTCTCTCAGCAACGCTTCCTTAAATGTCTGTTGGAATGTACTGCTGAAAGTGTCTTGGATTATAGTTTTCTTTATAAGAAAACTTTAAAATGATAGGACATTTCGGGTTTCCTGTGTTTCCTTAGGGCTTAGGCCATTGTTCTAAACTTATTTTGTTCGGTAATTGTGTTGGCTGGGCCTCACCCGTATAACGTTCATCAAAGGTGATGAGAGCAGGCAGCGTATCATCTCCGGATTTTAGGGAGAAAGCAGTCCCTCTCTTTTCTTCCCATCAGAGCGGTCCCTACTCCAGCCCACCGACATGAACCCCCTCCGTCAGCAGCGGTTGGCCAAGTTCAGCGTTGGGGGTGTTCGTCATCGGTCTCTTTCTTGAGATGCGAACACAGACAGGTGTCGTGGAGGCGATCGCTGGGACGGGGGGTGGGGTCGGCACTAAGAGTATTTCCCAGCTCAGAGGATGGCCTTGACCAGTTAGAGCAAGCCTCGCTGGGCTTCCTGCCTCAGCCGTGCTCACGTGGAGGCGCCCTTCTGTGACGTGTCCCTTCAGCACACGCCCCACGCAGTGGATGTGGACGTGGCTGGGATCCGCAGGAAGTGGTTTGCCAGGGTTCGGACCACGCTGGGCTGTGCACTGTGTGTGCGTTGACTGCAGCTGGAATTCGAGTTTCTTTAAGAGAAAATAACCATTTGATAGTGCTAATCACTTTTAAATTGATAAATTGATCCTTTTAAATAAAAGAAACCATTCAGAATGACTGTTGAGCAGCACGTGAGGAAATGAGACTTTCTCCCTCACGGGGAATTTCTTGGTAGACATGCAAACAGATGCACACACTGAATGAAGATTGCGGAGGTCAGGTGACCTCATGTCCTGTACTTCTAAGCATGGAGAGTGCATTCTATGCGGCACACGCTGGGCACCGGGAGGGTCCTTTTTCTTTGGGGGAAAATGGAAAACTCGTATTAACTGGAGCCTCTGAAGGCCTTATTTCAGGAGGTCAGTTCCCGTGTGGCCCACAGCATTCCTGGTCACATAGCCAAGAACCTGGACACGTGTGTCCACATAAGACTGCACCCCAACATTCACAGCAGCTGATGTACAATGGCCCCAAACGGGGAACAACTCCCATGTTCCCAAAGGTGGACACGGTGGGTCCTCCCGCCCGCAGGGGACACTTACCAGGACAAAGCCGAGTGGACACAGCTTGTTGCGTCGCGTGTTCTCTGATTAGCCTTGTTACCTCGTGTTTTCACGGCTTAAAAAACGTGTCCCAACGAGCCAGAGAGAAGATGTTCGAGGGAGCGTTAGGCCCCGACACACGACAACTTCTCACGGCATGCGGACGGGAAACGCGGAAGCCTTCTCCCTGACGTCGATCCCACTGGACACGTCGCCCCTTCTCAGTCCGGCGTGTCAGTGACAGTCCTGCACTTTAACGCGAGGCCGTGTGGATGCCGTGCCTGGGGGCGTGGCCGGTGACAGTGCCGGCAGGGCACACTGACATCGGACTTCCTGCCCTGGTGACTCCGCCGTGAGCTCGGCCTGAGTGGTTCCTGCCCGTCAGGCACTTTCCCTGGAAACCTCCCCACCACCACCACCCCCGCATGGTAATAATCTGCTCCTGTAATTGCTGTGGAAAAGGAAAATCCTCAGGAGAATTTACATCTAATCATTTATTTATAAATCTGTAGATGGCAGTCTGCAGAAGACGCATCGGGGGTCAACTTTGTGCTCAAAACAGTTGCGTGGTGTTTACATTTCACAGTGGATTTTTGTAATGGTACCTCCAGCCCCCGCGATCACAAAAGAAGCGCGGCTGGCTGAGCGGCTCCGCGCCGTCCCGGGGCCCAGGCACCTCATTACCGATGCCGCCGCGGCCGAGCCCGTCCCCTCTGCATTCGCTGAAATATGCATGTTTTTCCATCTCATTAATTCAGTCTACATACAATTAATTTCTGCCTATTAATAAACCCCTTGGTGTTAGTGACAGCTATCGGAGCCACTTCACCGAGTGGGGAAGGGACGCGTTCCTGCCGGTCCCCACCCCTCGGCTGCATTTGGATGGTTGCATCTGTGCGGTGGAAGGTGTTGGTGCCTCGATCACGCTTCCGGAGGGAATGGTAATCATCTGGCTTTAGACTGGCTGCGGGGGCAGGGAAGTAGTCATTGGCTCCTCTCGGACGTGGAGTAGACACAGGGGCCGCCCCAGCGCCCAGGGTCGCAGGCCAAGGGGCTTGGTGGGGCCTGGATGGGAGGTGGACCCGCTTTCGGTTCCTGCAGCTCTGCTCACCTCTGTGGACACCCTCCCAAGGACATCTGTGTGTCTTCCATCTCGTTTCTTCTCTAAAGCATCTGGTTAAAACTGTGAATGAAAGCAGGCGATGGTGCATGTGGTACCAGCTCCCGCTGGCCCCGATCCAGGGGAAATACCGATCATCAGGACAGGCTCCCAGGCAGGGTGTCCCAGGGAGACCAGGAGGGTCCCCCTCCGTGTCGCTCTGTCCTGGTCCTCCTGTCAGGGCACAGGGCTTTGCCACAGGAAACTGGCTCCGTTCAGCAGCAGCAGCCGGGAGGGAATGCCCGTCTGTTAGGGGTCTCCGCCTCTAACCTGGGCCCCACGGTGCCATCCAGGCGGACCTGGAGGATGAGGCTCCATGACTGAGACAGGAAGACGGTGGTGGCCTGGTCTTTGCTATGAAGTTTAGGGACATGTTTTCTCTGTGCCTGATAATGTGAGGTACCATGAGCGAGTGGCAAGTCAGGAAACGGAGGCGTGAATTTGGAGGGTGATGCTGGGGGAGAGGGAGGAAGGGAGAGCTCACGCTCTGGCATCCAGGCCGATGTGGGCACCTTCTGAGAAGGAGTCTGGACAGAGCCGGGGGTCTCCCTGAGCACCTGCCCGAGCACAAACGCATCAGTGCACCGGCAGCTGTCCGAGGGGCGGCCTCCCGTCCAGAGCGGATGGAGGAGATTGTGGGCTACTCAGGGCTGGCCTGCATTGGCGTCATCCTTCCCCCCCCCCCCCCAGCAGCTGGTCCAGGAGGTCACAGGTCGTGGCTGCTCGGCAGGCACTCACACCCTGGAGGGGATGGACACCACCCCACTGGGTACAGGAGGGAGCCTGCCCTGACCGTCCCTGAGCAGCCAAGGCGCCTCAAGGCCCAGGAGCACCCGCTTTTCCTTGGACTCGGGAAGCCCTTGTCTGCTATTGCACAGGTTTTTGTTCTTTTAGGGAAAAAAATACCCCACATTTCTTTGTTATCCTTGTTTCTTAAATGTTCAACAGAGTCACCCATTCCTAATACATATATATATATGTTTTATTTCACTCTTTTCCTATGAAATAGTTAATAAAAATGGCAGGCGGGGCTGTTTCCTGAGCCCCGGAGCCCCCCAGCCCCCCCCCCCGGCCCCACTGGCCCCGCTGATGCGGGAGTTGCTGGCCTGGTCCTTGGGATAGGAGTTAACCTGTCCAATCCCCTACGTGGTGATCAGCAGGAAGATGTTGGATTTTAATAAACTAGCCGTGCGGTGGACGTGGGACCAAAGAGGGGACGGGAGCTCGAGAGTCGGGTGTCCGTGTTCAAGTCTGACTCTGGTTCACCCTGAGAAACGTGGACAGCAGGGAGTCGCAGGGTGGAGGGCGCATTGCGCCAGCCTCCGCCCTCTTCTCTGCTCGTTTGGTCTGTGTTCTGAGTCGTTTTCCAGCCCTTTGGGGACATGGGCACCGGGCAGAGGGCCATTCCCTTTGGGAGAAGGATCCTGGCTGAGCGCGTGGTCAGGCCGGAGGGGACAGGTCTGCTCCCCCTGCCAGGACCCCTCTCCCCGGAATAAGCGTGTTCCCAGCAGTCTTTCACGTCGGCGGCAAGCGAGGCCACCTGTGGCTGCTGGTTTCGGATGGTTTCGGTGCCTGCACCTGTCCTGCGGTCTCTGAGTTCATGCCACAGACCTGGGACAAGAAGAAGGGGGCGGGGGGGTCAGAGGTGCACGCAGACACAGCCCTGCCCTTGACCTTGCTCTTGCTCCTGAGGCGAGTCCCCGTCTCCAGGGATGCCTGAGTTCTCGGGGATTTTTACATTGTGTTTTCATTGCAATGAAGACCTTTAAGAATAAACCCCTCACTGTTTACACAGGTAAAACGCTGCTTCTGCAATGCAGATTGACAACTGAAAGATTTTTATGCATATTACAGAGGACTTCCCCTTTTTGACTTGTTTCTCAGACTAGAATTTGCTTGAGCACCAGAGAATCCTTGTCTTTTTAAAGGATCCCAGAATTACTCAGGCCGAGACGCAGGGGGAAGCCTGAGAGAAGTCGAGTCGGAATGGAGCTCGCTCGCGGGCCCTGGGGCCTCTGCGGGCGCACGGTCACCAGTGGTGAGGGCTGTGTGGGCTCCGGGAAGGCCCAGGCTGGGAGGGGCTAGAGCAGGGGTGGGAACCTTTTCTCTGCCAAGGGCCATGTGGTTATTTATAACATCATTCGTGGGCCACGCAAAATCATCAACTTAAAAACTAGCCTGCTCTCTTTGGTCCAACATTTAATTAACTCCCCCTAATGCCTTGGCAGGGCCGGACCAAATGATTTCCCAGGCCTTATATGGCCCGCGGGCCGGCCGTTCCCCACCCCTGGCTAGAGGTCTGGGACCAGAGAGGAGAGCCCCCAGAGCATTGACGGCTGCGGTTGGGCACAGTGAGGCGGCCCAGAGGCCTGCCCCGGGGACTGGGGACCCTGCGTGGGCACAGGGAGAGGACGGGCAGCAGGGCACCGCCAAGCTCCCAGCACACCCGTTGTCAGTGGGGTCTCTGTCTTCCTCCCCCTCTGCCCCTCTCAAGCTTGGGGTGCAGGGATTCAGGGGTCAAGCCAGGCCTCGGCTCTGAGAAGTGCTGTCCCTGTCATGGCTGCCAGAGGCACCTGTAACAAACGCTGCCCTGTCTTTGCCGAGAGCCCTGTGACATCCCTCTCCGTCCCCCGGGAGGGCCGGGAACCGGTCCAGGCAGGGAGCTCACGGTCCAGCGAGTGTGGCAGCCTCCCAGAGGGCGGCATTGATTTTCTAAGCGGCGGAGAAAGGCATCTAAAATGAGACTTCCCACCTGCTTCCCGGAGAAATCGGCGCTTCCTGAAGGGGATTGTAACCGGCTGGCCTTGCCGCTGGCGTGTTTCCTACCCCGTCCTTCCTCCTCCTCTCCACCTGCCTCTGCTCGGTCTTGTTAGATGCACCCCCTCCCCGCCCCAGCCCCGTTGAAGTAACTGTGTTCTTTGCTGGTGGACTTGGGATTGGAAGGCCTTGGGGCTTTGCTGCTTGGAGTGCCCAGGACGGAAGGCTGGGTGCGGGGAGAGCAGCCAGCTCACGGGAGGCGGGGCAGGCGGGCGGGGCATCCTCCTGGCCTAGGGTGACGTCATCCTCCGGATGGAAAAGTGGGGCGCGGGCTGGCAGTGACAGCCCTTGTTGAATTGTACAAATGTGTTCTGCTGCTTGTAATCCACTCCTTGCAAATATGAGTGCTCTGGAAAAAAGATTTATTTTAATAACGTCTCAGCGTTGTTCTGTAGTCAACGTTGTTTTATGACTCCACATCCTCGCCAGAAAGCACATTTTAAGAGTTTCAATTCAAAATTAAATATGACCTCAGTGTTTTAAAATACAGTTACATTAACTGTCCATTTAATAGTTGCTTAAGATTTTTTTGGCCACTAACGTACAGTCAGTGGACTTGTCTGATATTAAATGCAGTGTTTGCAGCCACGCTCACCGGCTAACGCGTTCCAGCTGGACCGTGAGTGGGCTCGCTGCGGGGCCGAGCCTCCCAAAGCCGTTCCCACGAAGCCACCGTGTTGTCTTCCACCAGTGATGGCGAACCTATGACACGCGTGTCAGAGGTGACACGCGAGCTCATTTTTTTGGTTGATTTTTCTTTGTTAAATGACATTTAAATATATAAAATAAATATCAAAAATGTAAGTCTTTGTTTTACTATGGTTGCAAATATCAAAAAATGTCTATATGTGACACGGCACCAGAGTTAAGTTAGGGTTTTTCAAAATGCTGGCACGCCGAGCTCAAAAGGTTCGCCATCTCTGTCTGACACCATACGCCACGCTTTTCTTTAAAAACTCCATCGTGTTTGATAACAGGGAGTATCTATTATTTATTTAGAACTGTACAAACCAATTTACAAGACAGGTAATTTAGTGGCAGGATTATTTATTAATGAGCCCAGTACACAAGTTAATGGGGTCAGTCCTCATGTATTACATGCCTTTAAAAGAAAAGAGGCAGTGTCTTCAGAAAATCGTTATTATTTTAACATTGGAATGAAGATATATTCCCTTGCTAAGATGAAAAGTAATTTTTTTCTGGATTGCATCTGAGCGAAGCCATCTCGAAGCTGTGCAGAGAGCTACGTCGTAAAGTACGTTAGGGGGCGGGGATGTTTTCACCCTGTCTGTCCCAGAATGTCATTTCTCACTGTGTGGGCTCAAAGGTGAAACGTTCCGGAAGAAGATGGCAGGTGAAAAGCTGCTCGTCACGGGAGACGGCGTGGCTGTGGACGGGCTGGAGAGAGGCGGGCGTCCTGGCTCAGGTGGGCCCAGGCCCCTTGCCCCGAGCTTGGCATCTGGCATGTTCTGCCCCTTCACTCAGCACCCAGCCCAGAACCTCACTGGGCATGGAGGGGGCTTACTTCTCGTGGTCTCCAGTGTCCCTCAGATGCCGCGCCTGCAGGAGGGTCTGCTGGTCCCCTCCACGTGTCACAGGTGGCGGTTGAGGGGTGCTCCCCACCAAGACCTCCCCTCCTCTCTGAGGCACCCAATGGGCACCCCTTGGAAGGCAGGGGAACCTGAAGGAGGAAGGAGGAGGGCGCCCAGGGAGGCGCGAATGTGTGTGTGGCCTCTGGATTCCATAGACTTCCCCCCAGTCCGAGCAGGCAGGTCAGGCTCAAGCATTTGCTGTTTGTTTGGGGTTTCTTCCGTTTCCTCTCACGCCCAGTGGACGGCCTTGTACCAGGAGTCGGACTAGGACAGCAGGAAGGAAAGCCACTAAGCCCTGTGTCTTCACATCGGGAGCCCTTCCAGGCTCTGACCAAGGGCCCATCCAAGGCCCAGGCCTGGGTGACGCTCCTCCCCCAGACCTCAGGAACTCCGTTACGAGGCACCGGCTGCAGAAGCTGGAGAGGCTGAGAAAGGTTGCTTTCCCTGTTTAGAAAATCTTTGCGGGTTTTCTTCCCCCAGGGAGCGGTTTTCAGCAAATTATTCATTGGGAAAATGAAATCTGAAATACAGGTGTTTTCACTGCGCACGCTGTGGGCCTCGTTTCCACCAGTGCCTCTCGTCTACTCATTCACTCTGCAGGCACCGGGCACCCTGCCTGCCACACGGGACCCCAGGGCTGGCTTCGGGGCTCGGGGACATTGCGTGGCTCTCCGTTCAGTTCCCAGAGCAGCCCTCGTGGGGAGCCCATCCATCGGACTTCCTGATGGAGCCCAGGCCCACAGCGGCCTGAGCACGGGGCCCGCCCTGCCGGTTGACCAAGACACCTAGACCGAGCTCTGTCCTTCAGCATGCCAGGCCTGCTTCCAGAGGGTTGAGGATGGGGAAGAGGGTGGGCCCTGGGACATTCTGAGACCTAGCCCTCCCACTTGTGTAAAGAAACGCTGGGCTGTGTGGACTGGTTATGGAGGCATTTAAATAGAAGCATGGCCTCCCATGAAGGGTGTGGAGCAGGGATGCCCAGTGGACCACGCTCTCCGAGCCTAAAAACCCTATAGTGTGGGCACCTCATCTCTCTTTCTGGAAGTGTCTAGAACAGTGATGGCGAACCTTTTGAGCTCGGCGTGTCAGCATTTTGAAAAACCCTAACTGAACTCTGGTGCCGTGTCACATAGAGAAATTTTTTGATATTTGCAACCGTAGTAAAACAAAGACTTATATTTTTCAAATTTATTTTATATATTTAAATGCCATTTAACAAAGAAAAATCAACCAAAAAAATGAGTTCATGTGTCACCTCTAACATGCGTGTCATAGGTTCGCCATCACTGGTCTAGAATGTAACAGAGTTCAAATTCCATTGTCTTTGTAGAATAAGGCAGTGGTCCTAGATCAGGGGTCGGCAAACGTTTTGACTCGAGGGCCACAATGGGTTCTTAAACTGGACCGGAGGGCCGGAACAAAAGCATGGATGGAGTGTTTGCGTGAACTAATATAAATTCAAAGTAAACATCATTACGTAAAAGGGTACGGTCCTTTTTTTTTTTAGTTTTATTCATTTCAAACAGGCCGGATCCGGCCCGCGGGCCGTAATTTGCCCAAGGCTGTCCTAGATTGTAGTCTTGAGTATTAGGGGAAAGTTTACAGAAGCCACCTAAACATAGAAGAGGATAAATCCAAATGCTATACTGCATATATGCTATCAGAAATAGAGCATGTGCCCTGGCAGGTGGCTCAGTTGATTGTAGGATCATCCCGTAAACCACAAAGGTTGTGGGTTCGATCCAAGGTTGTAGCACTTAACGAGAGGCAACCGATCTACGTTTGTCTTTCACATAGACCTCTCCCTCCTTGCCTCTCTCACTCCTTCCCTCCCTCCCTCTCTCTAAATACCAAAAGAGCCCATGCAGTGTGGCTCAGTGATTGAGCATCAACCTGTGAACCAGGAGGTCATGGTTCAATTCCCAGTCAGGGCACATGCCCAGGTTGCAGACTCCATCCCCAGTAGGTTGTGTGCAGGAAGCACCCGATTAATGATTCTCTCTCATCATTGATGTTTCTATCTCTCACTCCTTCTCTCTTCCTCTCTGAAATCAATAAAAAATATTTTTTAAAAATCAGTAGAAACGTGTCCTCAGGTGAGGATTAAGAAAAGAAAGAATAGGTCGTGTGGCCATATGGACTTTTCATGAGAAGGGCTGTCCCTTTGTTTCCATTTAAGAAAACGATGAGCCAGAGTCTTCTGTTCCATGGGGATGGTCTGGAGAGTAAGGCCTTGGAATCAGACAGACTTCCGTGCAGATCCTGGGCCTCCCTGTGCGTTGGTGACGTTATTGTTCTACAGAACCTCTGGACCTCTCCTAGGACTTAGAGATAATAATCCCTCCCTCAGGGTTACTGGGAGGGATGAATATAGAACATATTTTCAGTGATAAGCCTGGCACGTGCTGGGCACTCCATAAGTGGCAGCTATGAAATTTTATACAAGGTTCCCCTCGAGTTGTTCCCATGTAGGTGACCCTCAGTGTTACTCATTGGACCCCACCTTCCAAAGTGCCATGAAGGGTGACAGTGAGACTTTCTCTCAGCGGGGACTTGGTGGTGAGTTGCCTTGACTGTGGCTGATGTTGGCTGTGTTATTGAGAGTCAGGAGAGTAAATTGGGTGGTAGGAAACCAACCATCTTTTACCCACCTTGGCTGCATGCCCTGAGATTTTCCCGTTCTGGTACTACTTACTTTTCCTCTTAGCACTTGTTAATTGTAGAAAGCAAAGCCCCTCTCTCTGACGTTTCAGTCCTTCTAGGTCCCTAAAATTATATGTCCCAGAGCAGGCCCTTGTTTGAAACCCATGCCCTCTTCTCCTTAGGTGTCCTTGCGAAATTTGACTGGCACAGGGAAATTGGTAGCACAATGACCTTCTGCACGATCATCCTGCCTTTGGGGCACAGACATTGATTTTCCTGATCTTGGCATGTGAAGGAAAGGGTCTGTCCCGCTCTGTCCCCCCACCCTCACCCCAAGCCTGCAGTAGCACACACCCCCAGCAGCAGAGCAAGGCCACCCAGGGGCTCCGAGGGCATTAGAAGGGGCAGCTGCAGACTGTGGCGGAGGATGCTCAGAGCAGGTGGCTGCCTCTTTGGGCCATGTGCATTGTAGAGTCAGCCTGAAAGACAATCGTGGTTGACCAGATGCCCCATTTGAAATCTCCATCCACTAAGAGATATCTGTGATTCTTATTTTGCACTAATGCAGTGGTTCTCAACCTTCCTAATACCGCGACCCTTTAATACAGTTCCTCATGTTGTGGTGACCCCCAATTTCATTGTTACAAATTGAACATAATTAAAGCATAGTGATTCATCACAAAAACAATATGTAATTATATATGTGTTTTCCGATGGTCTTAGGCGACCCCTGTGAAAGGGTCGTTCGACCCCCAAAGGGGTCGCGACCCACAGGTTGAGAACCACTGCACTAGTGTGTCCCTTCTTTTCTGGGAGTGGGGAAGAGAATTATTGAATCATACCAAGTTACCTACCTCCAGAGATCCTGGGGGGCAGGGGGGAGAGGGGGCGCGCTGGAGGGGCAAAGTACCCTTGTGGGAATACACAGAATTTAATGAGAGTGATGGAATGATTCCTTAAAAGTTTTATTTCTACGGCTATTTTTCAAGAAGTGAACTAATTATTGACAGAATTGTAATAAATCGACTTAAGCAGCAATTCGATTAGGACTTTTTATTCCTGTTTTATGTTTGCTCTTTCTTTAAGCGGCTCATTCCTAACGTCTGAGCGTGTTCTCTCTGAGAAGCTGAATTACGCCAGGAAAGAGGAATGTGCCTCACGCGTGTGGGAGACGTTGAAACGCTGCTTTGTTCGCTGCTTCAGTGGAGAAGAGCGGCGGCGGCGTGGACAGGAGGCTATTTGAACTCTTTATTTGCCACATTTACAATATTAATAACTGCATTTCTACAAGTTGTCACATCGAGTAAAAGATCTTCATTCCGGGCTGTCTTTGGGGGCCGAGCTGAGGCTGGATGCATGCATTTAATAAATTGTAGTCTCAAGTAGTCATTTTTGTAAATAATTAGTTTCAGTGAAAGAATAAGTTAGCATATTGTATGCATCTAATGTTGCAAATGTACATACAGCAAACTTTGCTATTAATCAACAGTCAGGCACCGCAAGTGGGGTCTCATACATAATGAATTGTGCTTAAGCCTCATGGGTTTCTTGATAGAAAAATAAAAGAAAACACAAGTGTGGTAAGCTTTTGAATAAAATTTAACTAGATTGCCCTGCATCCTGTAATTGTTTTGCAATCATTAGGGACTTGATAATTCATCTATAGTTTTGGGGTGTTTTTATCTTCATCTGTCAAATAGTGGGGATTTTTAATGATATGCTAAAGTATTGCTAAAATGCAGTTTTTCTTTTCATAATTTGAACACTTGAGGGAGAAAGTAAGTAGGCTTTTTTAAGGCATTCTAGTCTGCCAAGTGTACTATTTAAATTGTCTTTTAAAAATGTTTTATTATTGCTGATGTATTTTTAAGAATCAATTATTTTTAAAAAGAAAAAATATACAGTTCTTATGACATGTACCTTCTATGGGGAAGGAGTTGGAAATTGACATAAAAATGTCTCTGTGTTTTTGATGGGTGTTTTAAAATACTACAGTAAATTCCTCTGTGGGCTTGTTGAGGTTCTGACATTAATTTCAGGCCCAAATAGGAAGGTCTTAGGATGTCCATTAAAAACTGGCTTACAATTTAAGCAACATACCTACGGCCACCCAGAAAGGGAGTCGTGGGGCCCAGTTCAAGTTTAAACCGCCTCTTGCTCCTCCTGTCCTCGACATTAGCACCTGAACCATTGGTGGCCATAGTGTTTGCATGTCCCTGGTGGGGGAGCTGCCTGGCTCCCCGGGGAGACTTGGGTGTGGGGTTTAAGCGAGCATGGGGCTCAGGGCCCCCCATGGCCGGGATTTCAGGGCTGAGGGGTAGTGGAGCCGAAGGGCCTCCTTTGTGATCTGAGTGGCCGTCAGCAACGCCCAGAGACCGTCACACCACAGCTCTCTCAGGGACGAGCCGGGAGAGGTTGGAGGAGAGGGCAGGGCAGAGAATAAATTTCATTTTATTGTAGAAATGGAAATTTGTGTCATGGCTTTAAAAATCTGGTTTTATGTGTGTGTTTAATGTCATTCGTTTTAAATGTAGCATCATAAATCCTGGCTCCAGAATCAAAGCTGCTTAATTACATTTCACCCATGAATAGTAATCTAACGCCAATAGAGAAAGAGTTAAAAAGGAGAGCCACAGAGTAAGGCAGAGGTTGAGGTCTTTAGCACAAGCATAAAAAATCAATTTCAGATGAATTTCACTACTATAAAAATTCTTCAAATGTCCTCTGAGGATGGGAAATGCTAGGAAACCCAGCTCCCATTTCAATTCCCTGAGCAGCAGCGGGCGCGGCCACCGGCCTGGGCATTGCCGTGGGGTGCCCGAGGCATCCTGTGTCACAGGGGTATCTGAGTCAGGAGACGTGAGTCTGCAAGCAAAGAAGGAGGCCGGTGGGTATGGAACCCCACCTCTCAGATGAGACGCCCATCTCCCGTAGTGTTCGCCCCTCGCTGAGGAACCCCGATTCTGTGCCTGACGGACAGCAGGCCCCACAGCCCTGAAGACCAGCAATGGTGATCCTTGACCAGCACCCCAGCCCCATCTGGGTTCTGCAGGAGGGGCCAGACCCAGGTGGTCATGGGAGGTTTTGAGGGGATCCCTGACCCTCGCTGGCCTCCTCAGGAGGGAGTCCCCCCCGATGGGTTGAAGGCGGGGACTTGGTGCATTGGCTCTCTTCACCTCCCTGTGCTGGGCCGCGTGGCCAGGTGCTGGCCTCTCCCAGGGGCCATGAGAGCAGGTTGAAGACAGATAGCCTGCAGAGTGCAGCTCCCCCACCTGCCTCCGGTCGGGGCGCCAGGCAGGGAGGCGGCAGGGCTCCGGGAAGAGCCTCCGTACCTGTGTTTTGGCGGCTTTCCTGCTGTCCCAAGAAGGCTCAGCAGCTGTAGCGTCTGGAAGGGAAATGAGAGCAACTGCCCGCCAGGCCTGGAGCACCCAGGACATGGGCCCTATGTCCGGGGCCTGGTGGTGGGCAAGAAAGTCGCCTGCGGGACTGGGACTCGTCTTCCTGCTCCAGCGGAGCACATACCCAGAAACCAGCCCCTGCCGAGAGGTCGGCTCCGTGGGGGCGGCTGCAGGTCCCGCAGACAGAATGAGCACCCGCTGGACCGAACAGGCCCACTGAAGGGAGCCTAAGTACATGGCTTTCAACTTGAGATAAAAGAGAGACTAGCAACCGCAAAGAGCAACAAGAGTTGGAAAAGGAACAGATGGAAACCCCACGCATGGACGTCATGGCCCTGTAACTGAAGTCACAAACCCAGAAGGACCCACACACAGACACCGTCAAGCATGAGACTCCGCAGACGGAGAGCGGACTGGGAGGAAATGCCCCTGAAAGAGCACAGGCGATTGGAAACGCGTGGACGTGCTGTTCTGTTGGGGGTGGGCAGGTGAGAGGGTGAGGAGCAGTGTAATTACTTCCCTAGCATTTCTGGAAAAGGCTTTTGGTAGCGAACACTGGTGACTTGACGGACAGGTGACCGTAGAGGCAAACGTACACCCGTTCGTCCTGCAGAAGGACAGGCACACCGGCCCTCGAGTTGCTTCGGTGCTGTCGTCATCGCTCTGTCACAGCTTGCTTCTGGCTCGGCACAAGCGTTCAGAGCCCCAAACAGAAGTGCCGTGTCCTGGGACCCCCCTCCTAGGAATCACCCCTAGGAGGGGGCGGACACCACGGGACACGGCATCGGCATCCGAGAGGTGGGGTTCCAGACCCACCGGCCTCCTTCTTTGCTGTTTTCAAAGATGTCATGTTTCTTAAAGCGGAAGGTGGACTCGTGGGTGAGAAATCTCCCCGGGTCCCAGCCTGGCCCTCCTCCGGCGCCTCTGCTGTCCTCACGCGGGTCGCACAGCTAGTGGAGACGTGGGTGCTCGTGCCGCAGCTAGCCTTGACCCCCTTCGGGGCGGTAGTGTTTTCTCTTTGCTCTTCAGATGTGTGGAGCAGGGCCTCGAGCTTTATTAATCTCCTGTTATCACTTTTGCAGCCCCACCGAGGCCCCCGCCCCCCCTGAGCCGCTCGGCAGCCCAGAGGAGACGGTGAGGCCCCTGATGGCGTGCGCGGCCTGGCTGGACGCCTACTTCCAGGAGCCCACGGCCCTCCAGGAGCTCCCCGTGCCTGCGCTCCACCACCCCGTCTTCCTGCAAGGTCAGTACCTCGGCCGCCGTGGCGCTTCCTTCGGGGAGCGGCCTCGTGAGCTGTCGCTTACGTCACAGCGTGTTTTATGGGCTGGACCAACTCCATACGCCTCCATCCTCTGCCCGGGCAGCATGTGGCCATGCTGTTAGGACAGAGGGCGCGAGCCCCACCGCTTCCCAGTGGCTCTGTTAGTTTTGGCACGTGGTCCCGTCGTTCTTGGCAAAGGCAGGGAAAATGCTGCATGCATACCGACTCTGGACTCTTGCGGGCGGAAAGGTTTAAGCAGGAACACATCTGAGTGGCAGTAAACTTCTCAATGAGCTCATTGTGAACTTGAACTATCTACTGGCCAGCAGCACAGAAAACGAGGCCGTGGACAGGCAGCCACTGCCAGTGGCTGACACGGACAGCAGCCTGGGTAGCAGCAGTCTTCTTGGATGAGTTTTCACCTTCACTTCTCGAACTTGCCATAGTTAGAAGTTATACTTTTAAGGGATGAGCCGAGAACGCGTTGCCTCAGTGGAGTGTGCCAGAGGCACAAACAGTCTGATAATCCCAAAACGTTTTCCCAGGCGTTCCTTTGTAAGCTCTTGTTTGGATTCTTACTTACAGCAGGAAGTCATTCTAGACACATACCACACACAGGTTTAGTTTGCATAGAGACTTTTCAAGTTTTGTTATAAGTGAGCATTTATACAGGTATATCCGTGTGAAGGCATACAGCCGTGTGCTTAAAGAATCACCCTGAGACTTTAGGTAGGGTAAATTTAAAGCAATCTTGAACTTGAAAATGGAATGCACCAAATAAGTTTAATGGCATTCTAATTCCTACTATGATTTTCAGCGAAAACGAACTTGAAAATGGAGCAGTGTTTACAGGGGGGCGGGTAGAGAAACCCCTGAAAGGCTGAGCTAACACGTGAGTTGACTCACAGTCAACAGAGAAGACCTTGCGCGTTTTTGCACATAATGAACTAGCTGGGGAGTTCTGAGAAGAGGTGCCTGTCAGCCCATGTCGTTCAGAAGGTCTCTGTCGGTGGGGGCTCCAGAGATTTTCACAGGGGGCTCTAGGATAGGGATGCTGGACGGCGCTCTGCACGTGTCCAGAACCCGCCATCGTCCACAGGGCCCCGTGCTCACCCTGCCTGCTCGGGCCCCTTCCCCCGGCACCAGGAGTCCCGGGGCTGATTGCGGGTGGGTGACTGTGCCGGGGCCACGCTCTGCGAGCCGAGGAACTCAGAGAGGCAGCTGGGAATCTGGGAGCCATGACCTCTTCTCTCCGCTGCTGGGAAAGAACCGTCCAACCGGCTTTCCTTCTGTCACATGGGGAGCAGACATTTCAGGTTTTGAAATTGTCAGAACAAAAAACTTACAAAACCAGGGCAGCAGTTCCGTGCATCTGAGGGGGTGGGGAGCAGCGGGCCTGTCTGGTCCTGGAGGCCTGTCTTCAGCTCTCGGAGAGGGGCACCAGCCGCTCTTGCCCTGCGTCCCCGGCTCTGGGCCCGCACCAGGCCAGGCCGTCTCCTCGGCCAGCAGGTCATGGTGATGGGAGGGCTGGTGACCAGGGCCAGCTGGGAGCAGCCGTGGGGATAGGAGGAAGGTCCCAGTTACCCCAGTAGCCCGTCACGCCCCCCGTGAGACAAGCCCTGCGGTGCTGACAGGCACATCTGAGTGCGCCGGGGCCCCCTCCAGCAGGTTTGGGAGGTGGGGGCAGCACCCGCCTGCCCAGGGTGTCCCACGCTGCTCGGTCACTCCTGGGCAGGAGCCAGGCGTGGGCATGTTACGGTTTAAGGAGGGAGGTGGACAGCACAGAGTTCATTGGCACCGGCCCCGGCTGTGCCACTCCCCTGTGTGTCCAGCCGTTGTGGGCTTTGCTCTCTCTGCCGTGTGTCTAGGAGCCAGTGTCATTGTAGGGAGAGGGCAGGCCCCACACAGGGAGGTGGTGGGCAGCCTCGGAGCTCTGGGGCTGGGATTAACACAGAGAAATGAGCCTCTGTGCAGGGGCGGGGGGAGCCATTATGGGGGAATAAGTGTCCTTTCTGTGCATGTTAACTTCTGAGTATGTTGAGCATACATCTGTGTGTCATTGTTTCCTCATGTTCTGGCTTCTGAGAGGAGACCAGGTCTGCCTGTTTCCACCTGTCCCCTACTCTTTCTTCTGGAAGCCCTGAAGTACCGCTCGTGACCTCTGCCCCAGGCCCTCCGCCGTTGGCCCCTCGGGCCGCAGCGTGGCCTGTCCTGCTGCCCACGGGCCCCTCTTGCGCGTGGCCAGACCGCCTGTCCTTGCGGGGTCCTCCGTGAGGTGAGCGCACTGTGAACCGCTGGCTCCGTTTGGAAGGAGCCACAGAAATGCATGCGAAGGTGAACCACACGACACTGCTGTCCGCCGGGTTAACACAGCAGATGCTGGGAATGCCAGGTGGTTCAGCTCCTCTCAGAGAGTTCCCGGAGTTAGAGCAGCAGCCAGGTAGCTGCTGGGGCTTTCTCTCAGGGAACCGATCGCTGCCTGGTCCTGGGGCCGGGAGAGGGGGCTGTCAGGGGCAGGAGCCAGGAGCACGGGGCCGCGCCGTGAAGGAATTACCGTGAACAGTGAGCTGTGGAGGACGCCGAGCTCCCTCTGAGGTTGGGGTTTTACAGGTGGGGCGTTTTCTTCTTGTGTTTGGGGGTTCGGTTTTTGCTAAGCTGGTTTATTCAAGTGTGGACAGAGTCACTTTTCTGTGACCGAGAGCTCACAGCCTCGTAGCATGAGGATGCGTATCGGGGAGGTCACGTCCTCCCTAGAAACCTCTCCCAAAGGCCAGCCTGTGTATTTTGAATTCATTTTTCTCCAAGAAACCGTTCTTTAGTGAAGCCATTATTCTTGAAGTAAACCTTGGCTTAATGTTTCTTTCATAATGAAATACCATTTCAACCTGTTTTCTGTGAACACTCCCTAACTTCTCGGTTTGCTCACAAATGAATTTAGCTTCTTAGTGTAACATGCATCTGACGCAGCCCGAGAGGCCGGTGGCAGGAGCACTGGAGTCAGAGGTGGCGCCTGGCCGGGCGCTGTCTCACCGTGAAGTCAGGAGCGCAGCCTGCGGACCCGCAGGGCCGGCTTCCCGTTCGGAACGGGCGCAGGCGCTTCTTTCTGTTCGGAGCCCTCCCTCTGCCCGCGGAGGCCCTCCCGCGCACAGGCTGCCCGTGGCCGGGAAGACGAGACGGGCGGGCAGGCTGCGAACCCCAGCGTTTCTGTGTTACCTGCCAGCCCAGGGGGCCCAGCCCTGTGCTGGGGACACACAACCGCCCCCTCTCCCACCACCGATGGCCCAGCGAGATGCTGGGCCCTTAGCCGGTCCTCCCGGTGTCGTCTCGCACATGATGGTTTTCAACAGATGAGGTCTGCGTTTTCTTTTTAAAGTGATGGCAATGTTCCCTTTTAAATGAAATATTTAACACTTTAATAATTCCTTCGTCACAGCTATTAGCTTGTAGCTATGAAATCGGTGGCATGACAATAGTAAAACCTGCATTTTTAAACCTGCCGGCTACAGCCTCCAGCACGGAGCCTTGGAAGGATTCTCGGGTTCATGGGGCTCTGAGAACCCCTTTCCCAAGGGCCTCTCCCCAAATTCCTGCCAGAGACTTCAGGAGAGGCCCCGTCATGGGGCTCAGCTACCTTCCCGGTGTCCTGGGGAGTCCCAGAGCCCAGGGCCTTCCAGGGGAGGCTGTGAGTCCTGGGAGGCAGGGACAGCGCGAGGAAGGGAGCCACCCTTTCCTCCATCCTCACCAAGAGAGCCCTTTAAGGCTAGAAGCCCACTTGGGTGCCAAGCAGGTCTGTCCTCCAGCCCCTACACCCTCGGCCACCCGGCCAGCTCCTCTGTCCCTGGCTGTCCCTCACGTCCTGGAAACAGCCAGCCAGCCAGCCAGGCCTGGGTCTCTCAGGCGCGGAGCCCCCTTCGGTCCATGTCTGGAGCCCGTGCTGCTCCTCAGGTGGTTCCAGCGAGTTAGTCTTCAGGGGGTCTTGGTGGTCGGAGGGTTTTCTCTTTAGTCCCCCCTCCCCTGTGACCACAGCAGGGGCAGCGCTGTGCTTCCAGCTGTTGGTGCGGATATTTTCCCCTGAGTTTAAGACCATCACCAGCTCACATAGAAGAGAGCGGCTGAAACAGGGATGCACTTACCACTTCTGGGCAGGTCATCACCGGTCCCCCCTCTCAAATGGGGACGTGCGGATCGTTGGCCTTGCTGCGATGTCGCTGGTGGGGCTGGCAGGGGTGCCCGGGCGGGTTGAGAGCCAGCCAAGGACACTGCACTTACGTCCGCGGGAGGAAGGCAGCTGCTGGAACGCCTCTTTCAGCCCTGGAGCTGCCGCGTGCCTTTTCGGGGCGGTAAACGAAAAGGCAGGTCAGACGGAGAGACAGGTCCAGAGCCCGAGAGCAGGTGTGGCTGGGAAGTCCAGGTGCCGGGAGTCAGAGCAGGGCCAGCAGCAGGAGCAGCCCGGCGCCTGTGTCATGGACAGAAAAACCCCATGTTCCCAGGGTTAGGACACATGAGGCTCTGGATTCTTCTGTAGACCGTGAGCCACGGCAGGGCCAGCAGAGGGGACGCGGTTCTTCGGGTTCTAGATTCGAGCCCTTCTCACAGATCAGTGTGGGTCCCACCTGGGGATCGCTGGGCTGGCTTTGGACTAGTCACATAATCCCCTCTGTGGCCTCACGCTTCCCTAGAGAGCAGGCGCTTAAAACGCCCCTCCTGAAGGAGAATGTGGTTGATGGGTCCAGCTCCTGAGATGCTGGTCGGGGCTGAACAGAGCCTGCTGGACCCCAAGAACATCCCTGGTCCCTGTGTAATCAGTGGTCACCAAGGCCTCCGGGGAAGCCTGCTGACCTGAA
The DNA here is from genome assembly GCF_964212035.1 of Myotis nattereri. NCBI lineage: Eukaryota > Metazoa > Chordata > Mammalia > Chiroptera > Vespertilionidae > Myotis > Myotis nattereri. Next base: position 57,686,831 of record NC_138088.1, on the reverse strand, counting down.
CGTTCCTCCTAGACCTGAGGCGGTCAGATCCTCCGGTCCCTGAGGTTTCCATGAATCAGGTAAAAAGTGAACTTCACTCAAGGTCGCCGCAGTCCCACTGCATAACCTAACCAAGCTCGAAGGGGAGCCACAAAGACAGCGTTAGCCGCTCTCAGACCTTGTCGGATAGAATGGGGCGTCTATTGCCGATAAACAGTACTTATCATTGAAATGATTACGAGGGCTGCTTTTATGGGAAAATATCCACGTTAAATACAACTGTTACCGCTAGCACAGTAATTAAACAGCAAACCAATGAAGGCTCCTATTAAAAATAAAAGTCAGCCTGCTCACATTATGCATTTACCACAGTCATCTGCGTGTCTGCCTCCTGGACTCCGGTTAGTTCACCTCCAAGGAGCAGGGGCCCTGGAGGAAATGGAATTCGCATTGTCACTGCCACCATTTTTCACTTGACGTGGGCTTTGGAAAATAGGGATTTTCTATCAGGCCTGTATTTTAAAGTAAAAACAGACTTTGCACTTAAATATGCTTTTAAAAATTTTATTCCCACCGGAGTCACTAGACAAGCGTGCACTGCTTGCTTCCACAGCAAACGTTTGATATTTTTGTTGTCACAGAGTGTTGTATGCTCACAGTTCACGGGCGTTGTTCATGTGTTTTGATATCATTCTGGCAATAATAAATAGAATTCTCTCTATGACCTAGGTTTCTAGAGAAAATATTTTAGTAAAAATTTCATAGAAATGCACTCGAAGTTATCAATATGTTAAATGTGTGAATATTTATGTAAAATTCATGACAATGAAGCTGTGAAACTCTTTGTAGGAGCCAAAAGTGTGAAAACAATTACTTAATTTAAATGCTTTATCACACGATTTTTGCCCTTATATTCAAACGGACTCAGAATGTAAGATTTACAAGCATATGCCCGTTAAAGGTCATGTTTCACATGCTGGGATGGAGAAATCAGACTCTTACCTGGAGGAGGGGTGAGGCTGAGGCCAGGGGTGCAGCTGCCATGACTACATGGGTCGAGTCCGCAGGCCACAGGCTCAGCCCTCTGGGGCACCGGGTGATGTTTCAATGCCAACAACATCCTTCTGAACCAGCACATGGAAGCGTGAAGTAGGGGAAAGGGAAGTCTTTTTAACCCTTAAACACATCACCCAGTCCCTTAAGCTTAGATCTGCTTTCGTGCTGCCCTCCCAAATACTAAAGTAAACATTGATCATATTTTGGGAAATGATATTTCTGGTGAGGACTGCCTCTCGGCAAGCATAAATCTATTCCGTATCTCCGTTACTATGACAACTACTTTTTCTTTTCTTGAGCACCGCTGTTCATTGTGACACAAAATACATCCTGTGTACAGAGGAGGACCGTTCCTGGCCTGGGTAGGTTTGCATTGCCTGCTTCTTTAAATGACGCACATCCCTGCCTGGCTGGGCTATGCCCATGCCCATGCCTGTACCCGTGCCCGTGCCCAGCACAGTTCTCACCCGGTGATGGAGCTGAGACACTGGCTCATTGCTTGGCTAAGACCTACACTTCTCATAGGAAATTTGCATCCCTTTCTCTTTTTAGAATAAGATATGCAAGAACCAACATAAATGGCATATCCTCCCCGCCTTTCTTTCCGAGGACTGGGCCTTTGATGTTCAAGAGGAGCTCATATTAAAGGCGGCCCTAGCAGGCTGCTGAGACGGCTCCTGTTTATGGCAAATGTAAAACGGCACAAATCTAGCTGAATGTGACGGTATCATTAGTTTGTGAGTCGCATCCTTGAAAATAACTGTGGAGGAGCCAAATCATTTTAAAAGAAGATAACAAAATGGTTTAAGCTACTTAGGTTGAATGCCAATTATATTTTAATATTCAGCTGAGCATATTTTACGAAGAAAAAAGGCCACGTTGACGCATGCATAACTCAGGGCGCGTCGGCCAGCTGTGCCGCTCTCCTCTCCGAGTCACTTTGTGCATTTTAGCAGCATGGTAATTTAGTGGAGAACTACCTGAGTGATGGCATTTTCAATGAGCAGGTAATCTACAGAGAATTTTTATATGGTTATGAGTTCTGTGCTTCAGCCCAGCAACACAAAAATACATCAAGACCAATTACGGTATCAACTTTCAGTGTGGTACCCTCGCCACGCAAGTGCATGTATTTCTGCCCCAGGCATTTCAAATTGCATCTAATTTGAAATCTTTGGGGTTTTAATTAAATTTCAGAATATATGGAATTCTTCATTAGTACCTGCTCTGAATCGCAGATGACCCTTCTCTCAGTGTCTCGTTAAAGAAGTCGGCTGTGGTTAGTCGCATGTTCAGAGCCTGATCGCTGGTGGGGTCTGGGTATTGGAACAGAAATAGTGAAATGCAAAATAATATCAAAAAGATTATTAGTCCGGGGAGAGTCTCTTGATTTGTATTTTAATGGAATTTTACATTTCTCTTAATGATTTGCAAATTGTCCTCTGATTATAAGATGCATTAAGCTTTTCATTTTAATGGCAAAGACACAGCCATTAGCAGAATTTTTTTTTTTCTGTCTTCTTTTTAGAGTGCTTCCCTGCAGCAGATAAATATTGAAACCATTAACACCTTTTGATGTCCATCACAGCCTGCGTCCTGGCGCCACACGCCCTTCACAGTCCGCCGTGGTTTCGCCGTGGTAGCCCCTGGCTGGGGGTCCCTGACTCTTTTCTTCCCTGGCTGTGTTTTGTTTTCTAGAATATAGGATTCATTTTTTTAATGTTTTTTTTTTAATTATTGATTTGAGAGAGAGAGAGGAAAGGAGAGGGAGAGAGAGAAACATCTATCAGCCTGCCTCCTGTACATACCCCAGCCTGAGATGGAGCCCACAACCTAGGCATGTGCCCTGACTGGGCATTGAACTGGCAACCGTTTGGGGCATGGGACCCTGTCCAAACAACTGAGCCACACAGGCCAGGGCCAGGATTCATTTTTTAAGTTTCATTGGATGGTCTTGTTCATTTGTGTTAAAGCTGATGCATTTAAATGTTACTCACGGCCCCATTTGTATTAATAAGAGCGTCGGTGTGAGGGCTGTCGGTGGAGGGCGGGCCCGGCGGTGTGCCTGCAGGGAATTCGGAGAAGTCTCACTTGCACGCTGGATGCTCCTGTGTACAGCCATGCATGGTGACAGGGCCACCAAGCTCACTCACTGCCTTAGCCCCTGACCAAGGCTGACCATAGCTCGACGCCCAGAGCAGGGGCACTTGCCCTTGGTTTGACCTTGGTGCTCAGGCCAGGGCTTCTCGGCCCCTGAAGCGTGTGTGATTTGCATGACTGGAGCCACGAGGCTGTCATCGGTCTGCTCCTCCTGCTGAAGGTGCTCAGGGAGCTGTCACTCTGACCTGTGGTTTGGTGGGCAGCGCTGTGCAGCGCAGCAGCCCGTGCCAGTGTGTGGCCCGGAAACGCGGCCGCCTCCCAGGGGAGCCAGGGGAGCCCGCACCCCCTGGCCCCAGGTTGTCAAGGGCAGATCTTCGCTCGGCGCCAGAACAGCAGACCTGAGTGTTCTAAGCAGCTGTGGTTCTCAGGAGGGACCTGGACCCAGCCCCGTTCTGCAGGGCTTTCCGGGGAGGCAGCTAGGCTTGCTCCATGCCGCCCTGGGCCCTTCCCCAGCGGGTATCATCTTTGGAGGTGTCTGGGGGCTCGTCCACGTGGCACACAGGCCTCCATCGCCAGGAGGGACGTTGCCTTTGTGTCGGGGCTGTCAGGTGGCGTGGAGCCTGGGGGATGGTCTGTGAAAGCCTTTGCGTGGCGTGTGGGAGCCTGCGCCCCCTCTGCCTGCCTGCGCAGCCTCGGGAAGCACTCTCAGCCTGTGTCTCAGCCAGCGCGGTGGCCGCAGTGACAAGCAGCCCAGCCTGGCGGCTTCCCTCTCAGCTCTGGAGGCTGAGAGTCCAGGACCAAGTCTGTTTCCTCTGAGCCCTTCTGCTTGGGCTGGAGATGGACACCTCTCACGTGGCCGTCCCTCTGCACAGATCCCCTGGGTCTCTGTCCTCATCTCCTCCTCTCATAGGGACACCAGTCAGACCAGAGGCAGGTCTCAACTCAGTGGCCTGTTTAAAGTTCCTATCACTTCTGAGGTGCTGCGGGTGAGGACTTCAGCATTTGAATTGGGGGAGGGGGGGTTACGGTTCAGCCCAGAACAGCCTTTCGAGGCCTCTGAGTCGCCATCTGTGACGTGGGGATGGTGATAACGATGTCAGCATGAGGGTGAGCTGAGGCCACCAAACACCCAGCCCTAGAAGGGGCTGCCACCTTCACCAAGGGGAGCGTTTTCCCCCGAGTCCCCGCGAGGGCAAGTGGCCCGGGCACCGCTCTGCCCATCAGCTCAGGGAGGACTCGGGCCCTTACTCTCAAGTGCTGTCCATGGCATCCAGCGGAAGGCACCAAGGACATGGTCCCCGCGTGCCCTCGTGTGCAGGGCTGGGCACGGCGCTGCTGCAGCCACAGCTCTGCAGGGAGAGCGCTCCTCGGTGGGCAGTTTGTCTCACGGGAAACTAAGGAACGGAGCCAAGTCGCCTTGTCATTAGAACAAAGATCTTTCTACCTGTCACTTCTCTGCCCACTCACTGTCAAGGTCTAGGCCACAGTAACAGCCACATCAAAGGACTTCTGGGACATGAAGGTCTAAGCACGGGCCGCGTGGGCAGGCCGCACAGAACCACGGCAGGGGGTGAGCATGTGCGGGGAGAGTCTCTGGGGAGAGTCCCCTGGAGCTGGGGGGGCAGGCGGGGCCTCTGCCTGCCTCGGTTCTGCTGGACACCAACCCCGCGTAGCCTCCCGGGCCCACGGCGTCCCTCCCTCTTCCCGAGTCTGCTCCGGAACACCAGTGCCTGCTCCTGCCTCTGCTCCTGCCTCTGCTCCTGCGTCGCCGGCTCTGGGAGGCCTTCTTGGTGGCTGTGCACACTGTGGACAGAGCGAATTCTAGTGGCAGCGCCCGGGCCGGGAGGAGAATACAGAGACGATGGGGTACCTGTTCGCGGCGCACGGGGCTGCAGGAGACACATCCGTGGCCTTGACCCCTGTGGGAGTCTTGTGAAGCGTAGCCGTGGCCTTTCTAGCACCAGGGACGCATGTTATTGCCTGTACCCTGACCAATTCAACCACCCTGGCTCCAGGCCGTCTTCTAAGCATGTCCTTGCTCTGCAGACTAGACACCTAAGGGTGGGGTGACGGGCCAGCCAGGGCTCTGGGCGCGCGTGGGAAGGCGTGCCTTGTGTTTCTTAGTGAGGTGCTGGCAGCGCAGCTGCTGTTCCTTCTTCATTCTACAAGGAGGGTGGAAAGTGCACCCTGTGGATAAGGATGCTTTTGAAGGTCGTTCTTGGGGGTGAGTGAGACCCCCGAGGGGAAGCACAGAACCTTCGGCCGGGATGCTGGGTGGACGCAGGACTCAACGCCGCCTCCCCTGCTGCTGCATCTCCAGGGCCCCAGGGCCCTTCACGAGCCAGGGCTCCCTGGAGACTTCCCGAACGAACACCCAAGTGCAGGTGGCCTCTGGGCTTGATGCCCTCGCGTCCCTCCCCTGCCCACCCCTCAGTGCTGCTAGGACGGCATTTCCGGGTTCCACACGTCGCAGTGCCCTTCGCCGGGCCACCTCCCCGAGCCTCAGCCCTGGGTCACCTCTGCACCCTGCCCCTCTCTGCAGAAGCACCCGGCCGTTTCCTGAGCCTGCTGCCTGGGGGGTGGCCCGCGGCTGCCCCTGTCTGCACTTCTGCCCTGGTCCCTGCGAGGAGGGAAGGGACCTGACCCCTGGCTGGGTAACACCCCGGCCCACCGTGTCCCTTCCTACTCGGAGCTTGTCCGGGGGGTGCCCTGGCCGGGCGCCCCTCCCCTCTGCGTCCCCCTGCCGAGGGCACAAGTGGGACCTGTTGTTGGGGACCGCCTTGGCCCACACCTGGGCAGCCCGGCCTCATTTGAATGGGTGAGAACCAAAGTCAGCTGCACACGCGGAGCCGGGTCCCACTCGGAGCCCACCACCACTCCCTCTGAATTCCTCCGCTGCCTGCGGCACAGGCTCTGTTGCTGCTGAGATTAATCCCCAAAGAGCCCCTCATTCCTCTGCAGAGAAATTAAAGCTCGCCAGGTTCCTTCCGCCTGTCCTTCTGACAGCTCTGTCAGGAGTGGTGTGCCTCCTGCACGGTGTGATCCCCGTCCGACGGCGGGAACCGTTCACCAGGAGATTAAAGCTGCGCTCTCTTCCGGTGGGTGGGTCCTCAGACGTTACCTAAAATTATGGAACAGACCTCGGGCTCTCAGGCAAGCCCAGAGGCCGCACGGGTGGGCCTGGGTCAGAGCACCCGCCCCGTTAGATTTGTCATTTTTCCCAGAAATCAAGTCAACAAGGCGGACGGGAGCGTCCCTCCGCGGGCCGGCCCGGGGGCACCTGCCCAGGGTGAGGAACAGGCTTGTTTTCAGACACAGGAGCCGAGAGAAACCTGGCGCAGCTTCTCTCCTCCTCCTGGGTGCCCGTGAGGGCTCGCAGGAGGCTTCTGGAAGTTTCTGTCGGGATGCATGGGAGTTCCTGCCGGTCAGGAGAGGGGCAGTGTCTGCACGCGGGGACTGCTGGCACGTTAGCACACTTCTGACCACCCCTGGTATTTAGCGTGATCTGCTCTGAAACCACTAGCGAAGGGTCACGTCTCTGCCGTGTGACCGAAGCCGCCAGGAAGGCTGGTTGGATGTGTGCCGTCACCTTGCGGTGGCTGCCTGGCAGGATGGAGGCACACTGTCTTGCCTGCGTTGGTAACACTGTCATTTTAAATACGACCTTCTCTCTTTCTGGTGTTTGGATCCCGGGGTTGTGTTGCGGCGGGAACTTGGTCCTGTGCTCGGCGTGGGGTTGGTTGCCTCTGATCACAGCGCCCTGGCCAGGAGCTGGCGTATCTGTAAGGAGAGCGGAGCCAGCAGGACCCCCAACGGAGGGCCCGCGGATATGGAGTCCACAGGGGTGGGGACGGCAAAGGGCCTGGATGGGGACCTTACGCTTGATCCCGACTCCTTTTCCCGACGCCACCCTGTATGAGGTGTGACACCCACACTCCCTCCCACCCAACCTCTCGGCATTTGTAGGCCATCTCTGTCTCTGTCTCTGTCTCTATCTCTGTCTCTGTCTCTGTCTCTATCTCTATCTCTATGTCTATCTCTATCTCTATCTCTATCTCTGTCTCATATTGTTCCGAAACCGTTAACACCTGTTCAGAAGCCAGTTATTCCGCTTTGAGCAGAATGACAATTATTTGAATGGTAGCAGCGTTAATGGATAATTATTCACATTCATACCAGGACATTCACAGTTTAATCATTTCTCTGAAGGCTTCCTTAAGTTCGAGCTCAAAGTCTTCGGCATAATTCTTTTGTTAAATAAGTGCCGGGCACTCTAATTACGGGGAAGGTGAGCAGGAAGGCGCCAGGTGCGGCTTGCGGAGGTTGCACCTCCCTCACCTGATAGCCTCACCAGGCGGCGGTGGCAGCGCCCGCACGGCAGGGGCTCATTTCCCTCGGCGAATGGTCCAGTGCTTCTGCGAGATGAGTCTTCGAGATGAGCCCCAGGACTCTGCTCCGTGAGCCCAGACCAGACAGAGCCTCCGGGCGCTCCTCATCCCGAGCTCAGAGCCCCGCGCAGCCTGGAGATCCCTGGGGCCCCCCGAATTGTCGAGGACCCCGAAGAGCTTTGGGTCATGAGGGCTGTATCTCCCTACATGTACCATGTTAGAAAGTAAACGGGGGATTTTTTAAGTGTCTTTATTTTAAAGCAACACTACTATAAACAGTTATTTATAGCAAAGTAACTATTTTCCAAGACCAAACACATGTAAGGACAGTGTGACATTATCTTACGTTTTTGCCAGCCTCGTGGATGCCTGCGCTTGGATGTGCGTGGCCCCTACAGGGCGAAGCGCTTTCACAGGCCCGCGCATGGCACCCTCCTGCCTGTCCCCCATTCGACCAGGAGACTGGTGGGCGGGACAGGTGGCGGGGAGACTGCCCGGTTGTGAACTTCGTGGCCAGTGCTGAGGGGTGATGCGCAGAGGGGGACCTGCCTGAGGCCCCACCTTCCCGAGGGATGCATGCTTTTTTTTTTTTTTTTTTTTTTTTGCTCATGGCTGCCCAGTTGTTCGAGCGCCATTTGTTGAAAGACCATCCTTTTCCACTAAATGGCCTTTGCTCCTGGATTTGTGTGGGTCTGTTTCTGTTCTGTTCCACTGAGCTAAGTATCTGTTCTTTCACCAGTGCACACGGTCTTGATCTCTGTCGCTTTATAGAGAGATTCCCTTTTCACACATTGGAGAGCCTGGCATTCCATTCCTGGGACAAAATCCACTTAATTTTGGTGTCTTATTCATATATATATATGTTGGGTTTGATTTGCCAGTACTTCGTTGAGAATTTTTACATCTGTGCCCATGGGAGATATTAATCTGTACCTGGTTTCTGTCTTTTTCTGGTTTTGATATTGGAGTCATTGTAGCCTCTTAAAATGCCTTGGGACATGCATCCTCTTCTGTTTTCAGGAAAAGATAATGCTGAATGGATGTTTCTTCTTCTTTAAATGTTTGATAAAACTTTACTGGTGACGTTATCTGGCCCTAGTGATTTCAGATTTGAAACTATGAATTTGAGTCCTTGGTAGTTACAGAACCATTCCAGTTATCTGTTTCATGTTGGATGAGTTTTGGTAGTTTGTAGTGTTTGATACATTGGTCTGTTTCACTTCTGTTGTTGAATATTATGCATACTTATTTGTAGGAATCCTTTATTATCCGTTTAATGTCTGTGAGGTCAGTAGCAACATATTTGTTCTTTATCTTTATCAGTCTTGCTAGAGATTTATCAATGTTATTGATCTTTTCAAAGAACCCCATGTTGGCTTCACGGATTTCACTCTTACTGTTCTGGTTTCAATTTCATTGATTTCTGCCATTACCTTTATTTACTTCCTTCTTCTCGATTTGGTTTTATTTTGCTCTTTTTTTCTGGTTCTTAAGTTGGAAGCTCAAATTATTCATGTCTTTTCTCAAATATGCATTTAATGCTATCCCTTTCCCTCTAACATGGCTCTGGTTGTGTCTCATACATTGTGAAATGCGGGTTCTCGGTTTCCCTCCAGCTCCGTGTGTGGTTTTACTGCCCTAAGGCTTCCTCTGTGACCCGTGGATCAGTTAGCCGTGGCTTATCCACTATCCAAATGTTGAGAGATTTTATCTTTTTTATTAATGTTCCGTCTGATTTCATTATCATGAGAGAATATAACTTGTATGGTTTCAGTTACTTTAAATTTGTTGAAGTTTGTTTTATAGCCAGAATATGGTATGTCATGGTCAGCGTTCCGTGCGCATTTGAAAAGAACATATATTCTGTCGTTCCTGGGAGGAGGGCCCGATAAATGCCAGGTAGAACCAGGTGGTTGGTAGTGCTTATTACTTCTACGTCCTTGATTTCCTGTCAACTACTTCTGTCAGTTACCGAGAGAGAAGTATTGACGTCTCCAAGTATAATTATGGATTTGTCTAATTCTCCTCCCAGTTTTTGTCCATTTTTACTTTATGTATTTGAAATTCTGTTGTTAGGTACACAAAAATTTGCAGTTGATAAGTCATCTTTGTGGGCGGTTTCTTTCATCAATATGGATTATTCCTTTTTATAAATATATTTTTTTATTGATTTCAGAGTGGGAGAGAGAGATAGCAACATCAATGATGAGAGAGAATCATTGATCAGCTGCCTCCTGTGTGCCCCCTAGTGGGGATTGAGCCTGCAATCCTGGCATGTGCCCTTGATCAGAATCAAACCCAGGACCCTTCAGTCTGCAGGCCAACGCTCTATCCACTAAGCCAAACTGGCTAGGGCTATGTATTATTCCTTTTTACCCTGGAAATTTTCTTTCCTCTTAACTCTACTTTGTCTGATACTTTTTAAGATTATTGTTTAAATGGTATATTTTTATCCATTCTTTTACTTTTAACCCACCTATGTCTATTATTTGAAAGTTTTTTTAGAATGCACATACTTGGGTTCTTTTTTCATTCATTTAAGTTTTCATTGGTGTAATTAGACCATTTACATTTAATGTAATTATTTATATGCTTGAATTTAGGTATAAACATAATAACATTTATTTCATTTTATTATTTATCTTATTACATTTTATTTTTATTATTAGGTAACATTTCATTTGTTTTCTGTCTTTTTCCTGGTTTTCATTTCTCTTCCCCCTTTCTATCCTTCCTGTGGGCTATTTTAACACATTTTTCGTATTTTATTTTAATTTACCTGTTAGTTTTTTTTCTATAGTTATCTCTTTTTATGGTTTTTCTAGTGGTTGCTCTAGGTATTACATACTGATTTTTACAGTCTAATTGGAATCAATATTTTACCACCTTATAGTAGAATGTAGAAACCTTTCCACCATAAAGATCCTTGAACCCCCTCCCCCTTGCTGTTATAGTGGCATATATTTTACATCTATACACACTGAAAAACTAAAAATCTTATCTGATAATGTCATGGTTTTGCTTTCAGTCATCATACATATTTCAAAGATTGCAACAGGAGATTCCATTTCATTTGTTCTGCCTTTATTTCTAACTAGAGGCCTGTGCACGAATTCCTGCACGGGTGGGGTCCCTTGGCCTGGCAAGCGATTGGGGCCATCTCGCCCAATCCTGATTGGGGCCTGCCTGCCAGGGGGAGAAACCACGGGAGGTTGGCCGGCCACTGGAGGTTGGCCGTGGGAGCTCACTGACCACCAGGGGGCAGCTCCTGCATTGAGCATCTGCCCTCTGGTGGTCAGTGCATGTCATAGTGACCAGTCGACTGGTCATAAAGGTCACTTAGGCTTTTATATATAGATGTTCCAAGCTTCCCTCCAGTATCATTTCCCTTCTCACTTTAGCAATTCCTTTAGCTCAGATCTGCTTAGAAATACATTATCTTTGTTTTTACCTAAAAATGTCATTATTCTAACTTCATTCTTGAAGGATTTTTTCAACTGGACATAGAATTCTGAGTTGCTAGATTTTCCTCCTAGCACTTTGAAGTTCTTTTTCACTTCCTCTGGCTTCCATGGCTTCTAACGAGAATTCTGCTGTCATTCAAATCATTGTTCCCCTAAAAAGAGTGCAGCATTTTTCTCTGGTTGTTTCAGGTATTTTTCTTTGTGTTTAGATTTCAGCAGCTTGATCTGGATATATCTAGGATAGGATTTCTTTGGGTGAGCCCTGTTTGCAGTTTGCTAGGCTTCTTACATTTGTAGTTATATACCTCTAGCCAACTTTGGAAATTTTTTACTATTTTTTTTTTCTACATCACACTCATTTTCCTCTTCTTTGGAACTCTAATAATTTAAATGTTAGACCTTTTGGCTTTGGCCCACATGTCCTCAGGCTCATTGGGAGGGCTTTTGTTTGTTTTTAACATTTGCTTCTGTGTATTTTATATCGGATCATTCCTGTTGACTTGTCTTCAGTTTCATTGGCTCTCTCCTCTGGCGTCTCTATTCTGTTATTAAGCCCATGCAGTGCAGTTTTAACATTGTAGTTGTTGTAGTTTTCAGTGCTAAAATTTCCATTTGATTCTTCTTTATAACTATGTTTCTTTGAAATGCTGTGTCTTTTGTTTGTTTGTTTTGTTTGTTTGTTTTAGGGGTCTCTTCCCTTCTCGCAGCATTTCTCTTCCAGATCCTTTAAAGTGGTCAGATGATGTATATCAAGTCATCATGCTATACACTTTAATAGCCTGCAGTTTTGTCAGTTGTGCCTCAAAAACCTGGGGCAAACATTGTCAGGTGATTCCAGCTTCTGTGTCATCTCAGTCTTGGTATTGGTTGGTTCTCTTTTCCCAGGTGAGTAGAGGTTTCCTGTCTGCCTGGGCCCCTGGCTGGCACCTCTGGCCTCTCCTGCCCGACCTCTCGTGTGTGGTGTCCACAGGCCTCTCTCATCAGAGCCGGGCTAGGCTGGGTCAGCCCAAATGTGTGAGTGCAGGCTGCCCGACGTCCACTCCTGCATGTGGCACAAAAAGAGCTCACATGATCGGTGGTGTCCACGATACAGGACAAGGTCTCTCCATGGCCAGCGTTGGGAAACTGCGTCACCACCTCCTGGCTGATGGTGCAAAATCCAGACAGAGAGCGAACTTAGGAAACAATGTTTGCAGGGCTGGGTGGTCACAGAGGGTATGTTGTAAGTAGGCGCCCAAACGATATGAAAATGGCCACGTCGTCTGGGTCAGGGTGCTCTTGACCCCACAGCTCAAACATGAAGCCGGACCCCAGAACAGGCCACAGAAGGACGAGGAAGAGAGGATGAAGGAAGGAACTTCACTCCACACAGCCCGGAGTTCCCGGCCTGCTCTCTGGGGGACCCTGTGGGAGAGAAAAGAATCCTATTTCACGGTGTCCCTTTGGCCACCGAAGGATTTATATGGTCTCCTCGAGCTCAGGAAAGTACCTGTGTGTGAGTTTTTGTGAGCAGCTTTTATCCATTATGGAAGGATATTTAACAGCCGAAAGTGTTGGCCCGTCCTCCAGAGCGGGCTCAGCTGCAGCATCTGCTTCGGCACAGGTTGGCGTTCACGGCACCGACGCGGAGAGCCGCCTACACTAATCAGTGCATTTGCTCCCTGCAGGGGGAATTGAGTTTCGAGATACATTTCTAAAAAGATGTGCTCGATTGCTGAGCGTTGCCTTCTTTGAGCTTTTTTTCCTAAAACATTGCCTGGTATGGACAGGGTGAGAAACGGTCTGCCATGGACAACAAAGCTGGAAATGTTGGGGAAACTCTCTGCTCTGATGTGGCTGCGTCATTGTTTTATGATGCGACGCTTTTACCCTGGGAAGGAAGGCGCTCTGTGACGCGGCGGGGATGCGGCGGGGCTGGCGCCCTGAGGACGCTGGAGAGGAGCCCGGCCCCCCGACTGCTCGGTGCTGCCCTGGGCTTCTTATTTCTTTTTAATCCTCACCCAAGGAGGTTATGTTTAGAGCGAGGAAGGGAGCAAGAGAGAGAGGGAAAAAACCCAACATTGATTGGTTACCTTGACCAGGGATCGAACCCACAACCGAGGTATGTGCCCTGACTGTGAATCGGACCCGCAGCCTTTTGGTGCCGGGATGTTGCTCCAGCACCGACCCACCCGGCCGGGGCCAGGCTGCAGCAGACCTGGCACACACACCTCTCCTCCCATTTCAGCAGGTTCTGGAAGTTCCGGGCTGTTCTGGGAAACCCGGGTGCACCCTCTCCCCGAGTCAGATGCACAAACAGAAGCCGGCCGCCCTGTGCTCGGAGGCAGGGGCCACGCCCTCCGCCCTGCCCGGGGCTGCCCCAGAATCTCTCCTCCGCAGGTTACCATGGCCGGGCTGCCTCCGCCTCGTCCTCCATGTTTGTCAAGTCAGGGCGACAACAGCAGCCACAGTCACAGGGATGAGCAGTTGGTTTCAAACCCCCTTCTGAAGAAGTCCCAGTAAACAGGGCCGTTGCCTAAGGAAACGCGCCCAGCCGCCGGCCCTCCACACGGCCTGTGCTAATGAACCCCAAGCTGTTAATGTGGTTTCTTCAGTTAAATTGATTCATGAATTTTGAAGAGAACATTATCTAATGAATTTTCTTTGAATAGAAAGCAATTAAAAGGACAAATCAGTCTGATTAACCCCAAAGTCACCCTCCTGCCACAAATGGTGTACAGTTTGAAATTATATCATAAGAAACTGGAGCACACTTGCTATCTTTTGCCCTCGCCTAATCCGTGTAAATTAATGAACAACAAAGTTAATTTCTTTGATGACCCTTTTCTCGTATCACCTGGATTATGCTGATGTTTAATTTGCTTAATGTTATAATAAAGACCAAACAGATTTTTTTTTTCCCGGTGACGTGATTACCCTTCCCTTCATTTAAGAAGTGATTTTTATTATTTAACGTACATGTACGGGTGTGTTTTCTTTTAGAACCAAGTTGCACTTTGCCAGCTTGGCACGGAGTGTAATTAGTGCCGTCACGGGCACGTTGGGACACCACTCCTCCCAGCGAATCCTCCCCTTGGTTGGTGCCATGGGGACCTCCTGCCACACAGGGCTCAGTGCCCCACTGCAGGGATGCAGCTCCCCCTGTGTCCAGCCCTCCCAGCCGTGTCCAGCCCTCCCAGCCGTGTCCTGCCCTCCCAGCCGTGTCCAGCTCTTCCAGCCATGTCCAGTCCTCCGAGCCGTGTCCAGCCCTCTCAGCCATGCCCAGCCCTCTGAGCCGTGTCCAGCCCTCCCAGCTGTGCCCGGCCCTCCGAGCCGGCGTCCCCTGCAGAAAGACAATAGGCATCATCCAGACTGGCCTCCTTCTCAGCCCCGGGCTTCCTCCTGCAAACCCTGCACCAGAGACGCTCTAACACAGTGGTTCTCAACCTTGGCTGCACATTAGAATCACCTGGGAATCTTTTTAAACTCCTGATTTTCCGGAGGAATGAGGCCCAGAAATCAGGATTTTAAAAGGATTCCCAGGTGATTCTACCATGCAGCCAAGGTTGAAAACAACTGCTCTAACACCAGGGGTCGGGAGAGAGCGCGCTCCTGTTCACCTGTTCGTCCTCAGCACGTGGGGAGCGCTGTGGTTAAAGCCAAAATCACGTTCTTTTATCTGCAGCCCTGCTCACTGCAGATGCCTGTAGCAAGGTCGCTGCCGACCGGGGTCTGCGGTTTGGCATAGAGTCGGCTCGCTGCCGAATGCGGGCGCCAGCATGACCGCCCAGCCGGGCCAGGCTCCTCTTTCCTCCTGGGTCTTGGCTGGGGTGGGAAGTGAACCAGCAGCGCGAAGGATTTCTCGAGGTGGCTGGGCAGGCGGGGCCCTCTGTGCGTAGGGGCTGGACCGCGTGCTGATTTATAGAGGCCCGTGGACCGAGAGAGCATCAGGCAGGACCGGGGAAGACGGAAGAGGCCGCCCGTCGGGGGTGCGTGGCCCAGGGCCCCTGGAAGGAGCCGCCACTCTGTGCCCGCCTCACGCAGGTTCCCTGTGCAGGAGCCCGTGGAGGCCGTGCTTTAGTGGCAAAGCGCCTCTGTTTGTGTCGATGCCTTTCTGCTTGGGACTGGCAGCTGTGTGCATCAGAGCTGTGGGAGCCGATTGTCCAGATAACGTCACTCTGCATCCCCTTCTAGACTCATTCACCGGACGGGTGTTATGGAAGCTGCTGAAGGCCGTGAAGTTCGGAGAAGTGGTTTCTTACCAGCAATTAGCGGCGCTGGCCGGCAACCCCAAGGCCGCACGGGCGGTGGGCGGAGCGATGCGAAGCAATCCTGTAAGTCGGGGTGACCTCGGAGACGGGCTGGCGGGTGGGCCTGGGCACCACTCTGGGGCCGTGGCATTTGATGTGAGCATGTTTCCCAGAAGCCTGTGCTGCAGCGGGGGGGACAGGAAGCTTCTGTGATGGGGGCCTTGGAAGAGATGTGGGTTGGGACCCCCTGTTTGGGGGGAAGGTGGTGAAGGAGCATCCCGCTCGCCTCTGAAAGCCCCTTCCTTGGTGTGTTAGACCCATGGGAGCCCTGCCACGGGAGCACATGGGGGTGGGGCCTGGCGAAGGGGCGAGCAGACATCCCTTCATTCATTCGACAGCGGGGTGTCCTGGGTGCCAGTGTAGCCACCTCTCCCGGGAGCCGGTTCCAGCAGGAGACAAAGCAGAGTGAAAGGCCCCTCCAGTTTCTCACATTCTAGAAGGTTCATGTGCCGGGTCCAGCCCCCCAGGGCATCCCTGTTACAAGGTGCAGCCCTCCTGGGCCTGACCACCAGGGCTGGCTAAGCTCTGACCTGGGCTCCTGGCTGGATCTGGGCGTGGCTGCCCCGAATTCCCTCATTGCCTGTCCCTCCGGTGTGTCTGACGGCGGTTTTGGCCGAGGGCAAGGCTCACAGACACGTGGTGAAGCCGTCTTCTCCAGAGGATGGGGCCGCGGTGCCAGTGGCTATGCCTGCCGGGCCCAGAAGGACAGAGGGCACCTCTGGTTCCCATCAGGTCACAGGCGGGCCAGAGGCTGTCTGGTCACAGGAAGGGGAGAGGCCGTGACGTGGGCCTGGGTGTGGGCAGGATGGGCTCGCCGCCTGCCTGATGGCTCAGGCCTTCGGAGACCCCGCTCGACCGTGTGAGGCCCTGGAAGGTGCCCTCCCTCCTCGCCTCTGCAGGACCGCAGGACACGCTGTCCCATCGGCAGCGGCTTCTCCCTGCCACCACGGGGACGTCCCTGATACGACAGAAGAATGCCATCCGATCGGGCAGAGCGAATAGCATCCCTGAGTCGCGGGATGGGAAATTACTGAATCAGACCCACTTTCTGAAACACTGTGTGGCTTTGCTGTCTATTTTCAAAACGATTTTCCTCCCTGCTCACAGGGGACAGGCCGGCGTCCGCACGCCACAGCCGGCTGCACCCTCCGCTGGCTCGTGGCCGCCCCGGGGGCAGAGCCGGCGTCTGGGAGGTGGCAATTACATAGCCTCTCGCACAAAACGGCCTTGTTGATCTTTGAGAAGCATCGCCTGGCGGTTCGCAGAGGGTGGCACTGTCTTAACGTGCATCCACCCTGCACGAGGTCTCGCCACACGAAAGTGCCGAGTCTTCCGGAGCAGCGTGACGCGGGTGGCGCACCGCATCCCCTCCCGTGTGTCCCGTGTCTCCGTGTCCGGAGCTCTCCGTGACAAGGGCGCTGTGTGCACCGCTGTCTGTCATTGCCGGTGCGGCCTATCGTAGGGTGCGTCTCGCCACGCAGAGGGCCGCATGTCTGTGGAGCCTACGGCATGATTCCGAGTTAAGTTTGGGAATATGGTTGTTGCGTTTGCCAGTAAAGCTTCAGTGCATCTTCCCTTTGGGAGGTCCCCATCCTCTGCTGGGTGGTGACTGGTTCAATGTTGCTCTAGACCAGTGGTTCTCAACCTTCTGGCCCTTTAAATACAGTTCCTCATGTTGTGACCCAACCATAAAATTACTTTCGTTGCTACTTCATAACTGTCATGTTGCTACTGTTATGAGTCGTCATGTAAATATCTGATACGCAGGATGGTCTTAGGCAACCCCTGTGAAAGGGTCATTCGACCACCAAAGGGGTCACGACCCACAGGTTGAGAACCGTTGCTCTAGCTAAAAAGGCTCCTGGACCCTGTGGTGTTGCGGCAAGAGGAACATCGGAAGCTAACGGGGTTTCTGCACTGCTTCCTGCGTCCCTGCAGACAGGGCCCTCTGCGGGATGCTCCCTTCCCCATCCCCACCATGTTCCGGCCAGGTTCCTGCTGCCCGGGCCCCATGCTGAGCTGCTCTCTCCGTCTCCCTCCCTGATGCCGGGTGGGTGCCCCAGGTGCGCACAGGCACGCGGCGCCCACACCCGGCTGTGGAAACAGCTCTCTAACCGACGGATACAAATGAGGAGCCCTCACCTGCCTCTGCGGCGGCGGGGACGCCGTGGCGCTCCAGCGATCGCGCTCGTGGCAATATCCAGGAACATTTATTGTCGTGCAACCAGCGCGACGCCTGCCTCCTGCTATTAATCTCCATGACTGTCTCTCCGCAAGTATGGCCTCAGCCACTGAAATTTATAAAGTAGGATCCACGGGGCCTAAGACTCCGATGTCCACCCAGTCCTTGTGTTGACCTCCCACCGCGTGCCCAAGTCGAGCCGATGGAGACCCCGGACCTGGCAGGCCACGAGCCTCCCATTGGGCACCTCACCCACCTGACAACAAGGCTGCCTGGGCGCCAGCAGCTATAGGACCTGAGCGGGGCCGCCAGCTGGGGCGCAGGCGTGTCCGTGTACGTGGCTGGTGGCCCATCAGCGTGACAGGAGCTGGACAGTCCTCACAGGGTTTCTGTAAAGTGATGAAGACCTCCTTAGAATGGGCCGGGGGATCCAAGAGGTGACTGAGATCCACGGGAGAAAGAGGTGCTGGCCGGGGCTGGACATGCCTGGTGTGGACGTCCCACGGGACTGTGTCCCTCCCGTGGTGCTGACGGCGGGCTCCGCCGCGCCCACACAGACAGCGTGTCGTGGAGACTGGCTCCCTGGACACGCCTGCGTTCAGGCTGAAGGAGCAGCTGAGCGCTCCAGGGGGAGGTGGCCATGGGCCGGGAGTGTGGGAGGCTTGCGGGAGCGCGGACACATTTGGCGTCACTGCCCTTCCTTGCCAGGGGAAGGCCTGCTTTTTGCTGGGTGGGAGTTTCGTCCTATCCTAGACACTTGGGTTTTTCCAGAGTCTTCCTGGAGGCACTCGCTAGCCTGGGGAAGCCGGTGTGGCAGCCTCCGGAAGGCTCTCCCCGCCCCAGCGCGGAGGCCGGCCCGTTTCCTGGTAGATTGGACTGAAGAGGCCTGCCCCCCTCCCCCGCGAAGCACCACCGCTCACCCACAGACGGAATTTGCTTAATGCAGTTCAAAGGCAATCGATACGGCGCACGGAGAGTCTCCCACCTTCTTCTAAACAAAACGCCTTCCAAGGAGTTAGTTTATTCACAGATTGCCACGAGCGTTAATGACCCCGAGCCGTGCTCTGCCAGTCACCCAGACGCTGCTGATAAAGATTTAGCATCATGTTCTAAGTGTCAGGGCTGTCAGTGGGGCTGAACCATTTGACCAGAAGAAAAAAACGCACAGGGAGCTATTGATTACAGCTTCTCGGTGTCACTTGTTCACCAGGATTTAGGTATTGATGAGGCCGCGAGTGAAAACAAGCCCTTCCCCTGTGGGCTGCTGCCCGCAGAACAAAGGCGAAGCTGGAGAAAATATCAGCCGGCCCCGAATCAGAGGGATTCCCTATTGATTGAAAGGCCCCTTCGTGTTGTTTTTGTTGGAGACAAATCTCTGGGTTTGGAAGTTTTATAGCATTTGAGAAAGCGCCCGTGTAAGTGATGGATTCACGCGTTGGATGAATTAGATTAGATTTCACAGCGTGAAGGTTCCAGGGCAGCTGCCATGTTAGGAGCTGCTTGGTTATTGATAAAAATTACGTCTTACGCAGCAGAGTCGTCGAAGGAGGAGGCATGGAGGGTCCAGCTCCTTTGCAGTGTCCTTAGGGCCCCAGTACGTCTTAGCAGGTTTCGTTATTCTAACGGCGTGAAACCTGCCACCAGCATTAACGGGAGCGGGAGCAGCGTCCCCATCGCCAGGGCCGCTCACCTGTTCCTGTCACTGCAGGCACGACACAGCCTGGCCATCGCTTCATTATGACCGACTGTCCTCCCATCGGCCGTCCTGTTAGCCGGGCTCCTGTTACTCTGATAACCGCATAGCTTGCTGGGGGCAGGGGAGGCGAGCAAGGGCCACATGGGAGATCCCTCAGGTGAGAGACGAACTGGAGCCTAAAAGTTGGCAAAGCCAAACTGAATGAGACGCCCCCCTCTTTCCCAGTCAGAAACTTGAGTTGCATGTGATCGGCCCACGCCCTCCCAGCAGTTGTCCAGGTGGCCGGGGCCCTGGATGAGAACCCGCAGTCCGAGCGGCTGCTCCGGGCTTCGCCGTCTGCTCCCTCCAGGAGGCGGGAATGTGGGCCTTGTGCGGGGCTGGGCCGCGCTGCTGCTTCTCACACTGTGAAACGCACCGAACAGGAAATCCCAGGCCGAGGCTGCGCGCGTTACCATGGCAACCCGAACTTCTCGTGGGAATGGGACTCCTACCCTGTGCTGGGAATGGCCGGTCCCCCAGGCCCGGTGAGGGGGTGAGGGTCGGACTCCACCCTGCGGGACAGGATCCTTCTTTGCCCCTAAACAGCCATGTGAATGAGCTCGGGCGAGGGACTGAATTTGACCAGAGAGTGACAGCCGGCCTGGCGTGCTGGAGCTCAGGATGTCACGTGAGCCGCTGTGCGCACAGCGCACACTCGCCCGTGGCCTATGAGACCGCGTCCAGGATGGGGACCAGGCCCATGCGGCCGGCCCAGGGCCAGGGCCAGCTCGGGGCCCACAGAGCCCACACTCGGGCAGGTGGGCTTGTGCAGCGAGCTGAGGTGGACCGGTGCCCCGGGCTCCGTGCTCCGTGAAGGGTCTCCAAAGATGCCGAGGCAGGAGCTGCCAGCGGCTGGCCGTTGTGTCGCCAACTTCGGAGGTGGAGTGTGGAGGTCGGGGTGCAGACCTTCTCCCTGCTGAGCGGCAGTAAAGGGGGTGGTCAGCCCGAGAACCCTCACCTTCAGGGTCTGGCAAGGCCCACCCTGTGTGCTCACGGAGGAGCACGTGGCAATCAGAGTGTGAGGCTCCCCCGTGCCAGGGAGCCATGCTGTCCTGCTCGGGGGTGGCCTCCGCACAGGGCACAGGGCACAGGGCAGGGTGGGGCATCCGGAGCATCGGGTCTGACTGTGTCACAGGGCGGCCTGCTCCCCGCCAGCAGCCCCGATGGCCGCCACAGTGAATGCAAGAGAAGGGCCGGGCGAGGCTGAAGGGCAGCGAGGAGCTGAGGGTGGGCGGGAGGGGCCCAGGGCTTGAAGGCACCTCCCGGATGTGAGCTCCGTGTTACTTCTCAGAAAGGTTTGGGAACTTCACGCACCACCCCATGACTTGGAATGTAATTTTAAATCTTGTAAATGCACTTTAGGAATCTCTCCCCAAATGAAATTAAGTCTCCCCTCCCAAGTCCCGGGGCACAGGGATTGGCTGGAGGATGCCGCACGTTCACCTCGGGGATTGCATCCCACCCCCTCCCCCGCCCCCGAGGAGACCCCAGAGACCGGGGAGTGGTGCTGAGGCCGGGTCGCACATGGGCGGGCCCCACGGCAGCCCCAGGTCACTGCTCAGGAGCCCAGGACCTCCCTGGCCTGCAGCCCAGACTGACGGGGCCACCTCTGTCTTCCAGGTCCCCATCCTCGTCCCGTGCCACCGAGTGATCTGCAGCAGCGGCGCCCTGGGCAACTACTCCGGGGGCGGGCGGGCCGTGAAGGAGTGGCTTCTGGACCATGAAGGCAGCCTGGCGGGGACCCCGGCCCATGCAGGGGGCTCCCGTCTGGCCCGAACCTGGTGTGGGGCCCTGAGGGGCAGTAGCAGCTCTGATCCCACCGCCCGAGACTGAGCATCTGTGGCAGGAGTGAGTGTGTGAGGGACACGTCGATGTAACAGCCTGTCGGAGGGGTCTGTGCGGACGCCCCGTCACATTAAAAAACTGCCGTGTCTTGGGGACGTGTGTCCACCTCTCTTTGTCATTTTTACCTTTTACCGCAGAGCGAGTCCCCTTCTCTCGCTGTGTTGTCCAGTCCTAGTGTGTCAGGCAGGGATGGGAGGGGGGACTGGGAACGGAACAGGAGGGCCACCGCCCAGGGAGGGAAGCGTTGGCGTCCATGAGAACAGCTGGGCGCCGCCCAGAGCCAGCGACAGCCCCTGGGACCACAGCCACCAGGCCATGGCCCGTGCAGCCTGCCCAGGCTGCAGCCTTCCCGTCCCCCCAAGAGACTGACCACCCGCGTGGACCCACCTTCCTTCCTGGTGCGGGAGCCGCGCCTCGGTGAAGAGAGACGGCGGCGGGAACGGTGCCCGGGGAGGTTTCCTAGCTTTGTTGGCCCAGCTGCCAGGAAAGCTCGTGCAAGATGCGGCCACTTCTGATCCGTGTGGATCGAGTGGAGAGTATCCGCTTATCGGAACCATTGGAAGATCAGCCGCTCCCTGGGCTTGGCTGTGGCTGTGGCTGTGGCTGTGGCTGTGGCTGTGGCTGTGGCTGGAGGGCACCTGACAGAGGGATGTGGTTTCACATGCCGACCCCTGACCCCCGCCCCGCTCCTGGCCTTGGCGCACTCCAGCCAGCACCCCCAGGTCGTGCCTAGAGTCAGAGGTCACCCCGGAAGGTGGGTCAGCTCCTGCGGCCAGGCATCAGGGAGCACCTCCCAGCATCTGTGTGCGGCATCTGGGCCTTTGTTACCTGTTGTCATCTTGCTCGTCACTGTCGGTGTCTGAAAGCAGGGACCCGGCGCTGTGCGTGTAAATAACGTGGGATGTGATGTGCGGGAAATACCCGCGCCCGCTGTGTGCCGGAAGCTGTATTTCCGTCAGGGCTTCCTGTGACAGTGTGAGCCGCCGCGGAGGAGCGCGAGTGGTTTGTATCTGTCACCAGAAACCCGGGTGAAAATACAGCCTCGTGACGTGCCGGTTGGGACGTAGTTTATATTTCATATCACGTTCCCCACGACAGAACGGGGACGGAGCGGAAACCAGCCTCAGGGCTTCCTCTCCCTTGGCCGTTGGTTCTCTCCTTCTCCTCCGTCAGCCAGGTCGGTTCTGGGTTTTCCCCTTCGGAGATGAAGTGGCGAGCACAGTCAGTCCGTGTGCCCTTCCGATGCCGGCCCTTCTCAGGGCTGTAGTTTGGGAGCGAGCAAAGTCCTTTTCCCACAGGGGCGGGTAGACCCCTGGCGTGGGGCCACCCCTGAGCCGGCTCCGTCAGCCGTGGGCGCTGCGCTCGTTTCATGCCCCCCTCAAGCTTCCGCAGCCGGAGGCGTGTGGCTGGGGGGGCAGAGCCCGGTCCTGTTTCCAGCACGTTGGGAAGACAGTCGGGAGCCTGGGTGCACTTGGCATCAGGGGGTCGTGAAGGTGGTTGGGATCCAAGTTTTCCCAGGAAAAGGCTTCCCTCCATCACCTCGGCCACCGCAGCCACCACCTCGGCCTGTCCCCTCCGCCCCGACAGCAGGGAACCCTGGCTCTCGGGCAGCAGCTGGCCCTGCCGGCCGGTGTGGGTTCTCACTAGTGTTTTCCAATAGAGGGCACCATAGCAGTGCGCTAGGCTGTGGTCGGGAGGCCCGTCCCCGCTGCCTGAGAATGGCTGGAGGACGGTCAGCAGGTGGGACTCTCAGAGGGGCTGTGACAGTCCCATGTGCACGGCGGCCATCGGGGCTGCTGGCGGGGAGCAGGCCGCCCTGTGACACCATCAGACCCCGAGGTTGCGCTAGATTTCCCACACTGACCGTGTGCTCTGCGGAGGCCACCCCCGAGCAGGACAGCATGGCTCCCTGACACGGGGAAGCCTCCCACTCTCATCTCCAGCCTCCAGGGGGCTCCGAGGAAGGGCCCTGGGCCGCTCCGGGCCAAACAGCCAGGCACACCTGCAGCCACTGAACAGCCACGCATACCTGCAGCCGGCGAGGGCCAAGCCCCTGCTGCAACTCAGCCACGTGCAGCCAGGGACCCACCCCGCAAAGCCGCCCGAGGTGACCTGGCCACTCTGTAGGGCCGGGCACCGCCTTCCTGGGCCATGGCCGTGGTGCAGCACAAGCCCGCTCTGTGTTCTGTCTCCCAGGGCCTGCTCGGCCCTGTCTGACGGCTGATATATGCCCCGAGGTTGCGCTGACAAAGGCAGCAGCGGGCGCACACGGCAGGGCCATGTACCGCTCCAAGGACAGGCTCTGCAGAGGCGACATGAAAGCCGGGGTGGTCGCCTAGAGCCGCTGTCGCTCAGCATCGCAGCGCAGCTTATAAACATAAAGAGGAAGAGGAAAGGCACAAAGAAACGTAGAATATTTTCCAAATAAAAAGAATGTCGACACAAGAACGCTGTGTTCTTTGGCCTTGGCCCCGGGTCCCCTCGCCGGTCCGGTTGCCAGTCCTTCCCGTGCTGAGCACTTTGAATGCTGACACGGGGGCCCACGGGCGGCACAACAGCTGGCTGCGCACAGCAGCTCGGCCAGCGCGGGCTGTTCTCGCCCGTTTCCAAAGCCCCGGTAATGAAAGATTCAGAAATAATATTTGTTTTTGCAGAACCACACGTAATGAAGTCGGCGCCCTCGCTGTGCCGGGGCCAGGCCAGGAACCTGGAGGAGGGGTTGCGGGGGGGTCGTGCGCAGCAGGGCACGGGCACAGGTGGCGGTGGGCGGGTTTGGAGGAGGTGGGCAGCCTGGCAGTGGATCACTGCATTGGGAGGTTTGACTCGGGGCCGCCCCGGCAGTAGTAGTTGTGAGCAGCCCCGTGCGGCTCGATCGCCAGCTGGAGACGGCGATCCTTCCTAACGCCAGCGGCTCCTGCACGTTTTCCTCCCGGGGCTCCGCTCTGCACGGTTTGTTCCCCAGAGTCTCCTGTGTCGAGTGGCCAGGCGTCTCCAGGGTCGGTGTGTCTATAGTGAATCCATCGCTCCTTTTCTCTTTTTGGTTAACCCTCATCCAAGGATTTTTCCCCCCATTGATTTTTAGAGAGAGTGGAAGGGATGGGGGGAGAGAGAGAGAGGAAGAGAGAAACATTGATATGAGTGAGACAAATCGATTGATTGCCTTCTGCACCCACCCTGACCCGGGCTGGGATGGGGCCTGCAACCCAGGTACATGCCCTTGACTGGGAATTGAACCCGGACCCTTGGGCCTGCGGGACAACGCTCTAACCACTGAGCAAACCAGCCAGGGCTGCTTCTTAACCCATTTGTGAACGAGGGTGTTATTGCAGAGATTCATCCTTCAAAACGGCGGTGTCCAGAGGCAGACCTGTCCGAGGTGATGCTCCACACGCAGTGGGGACGCGTTGTGCCGGAGCCCGGCGGGTCCCATCCCTCCTCTGAGAAGCTCACGGTGACACGCTCCAGAGATGCCATCACAGACTCCTCTGTCATCTGCGTGGCCCTCCCAGGGCGCCGGGCCCTGCTGGCACGTCCTTTCCCGCCTCCTCGGCACCAGCATGCCCCACCTCGGCTGTCGGCATGCCCGCAGCTGTGCCCACAGGCGGCAGTGCCAGCTCAAACCCTGGCCCCCGCTGGGATCCCCGAGATGTCAGCTTGTTCCACGTGAAGATTGCTCCTTTCGCTTCCACCTTGCCAAAGATCTGAGTGCTGTTTTGGTTTTGAGCTGCATGTAGGGAGACTCCAACGTGATAAATAAACGGGCTGCAGAGGGGACGCGCTGGAACAGAACTGTTTTATTTCAGGCAAAAGATTTTCCCTGAAGACCAACTGGAAACTGAGCCTGTCGCCGAGGTCCCCGCGCACTGGGGTGCCCGTGGGCCTTGGTGTCGCCGGGTCTGTTTGCACGGGGCTGTCCTGGCGTGGGCCGGGGCCGGGGCCGGGGCGGAGGGCCCTCGATGAGGGTTAACTTTGGCCTTCCTCAGCCCATCCAGGGCTCTCATTTCCCTTTCTTGTTCATGGACAGTTGATGGCAAGTTTGTGTTTAGGAAGCTGAAGTTCACATCAGTTTTACGTGTTATCAGTTTGAAAGATGTTGAGATTGAAGCAGAGCTCTGCCAAGCACGTCTGTCTGTCTGTCTGTCTGTCTGACTGAAGGAAGGGGGGTGGCAGTTGAAAGCCAGGCCCGGAGCTGGAGAAACTGCAGGGTCCGGTGCGTCTCTCAGTGACTGAGGACAGCCGCCCAGAGTCCTTGGCCCCGTGGCTCCAGCTGCCGACAGACGGAGGGCGTCTGGCCTGCATCACCGCTGGCTCGCAGGATCTGGGCCGGGCGGTGCCCGGGCTGTGGACCGGCAGCGCGGTGCGCGTGGAGGCGGAGCCCAGCCTGCCGGCGCCTGGGTTGATGAAAGGTCGTCGTTAGCAAGCCTTTAAAGTTGCTCATTACTGTTCTTTCACTGAGAAGTTCCACATGGACAGTGGTTAGGATCGATCCTGAAAACTGGCACCGGGGGTGGGGGTGGTGACGGGCGCCCTCGAGGCCCGCCCCCGAATGCCCTGACTCCCAGCTGCACCCTGGGTTCCTGGTGGGTCTCCGGGACGGTGCTCTGTGTGGACGGAGGTGCTGGGACTCTCAGGCCGCAGTGGCGCTATGGCCTGAGGATGTGGGACGGAGCTGCCACGTGGTCGATGTCATGAACTCTGACCCTGTGGGAGCAGAACGGGGAGGCTGCTGCAGGGGGCTGACATGCGTGTTGGCGTCACCATGCGTCCCGTGGGCCCATTGGGCCCGTGCAGCACTCTGAGTGGCTTCTCCGCTGTATGTGAGCTTCTCCACGACGATGCATCAGCCTGGGGCCTGGGCATAAGGGACTGAGGGGCTGGGAGCTTTGACCCTCTTCTTCCCTTCTTTTTCAGCTGTCGAGTCATCCACACACACCCCCACATACACATATGCCACTGTGCACACACCACCACACGCACACACACCATGGCACGCACACACACCATGGCACACACACACACCACCACCACATGCACACACACCATGGCACGCGCACACACACCACACCACACGCACGCACACCAAGGCACACACACACACACACACACCACCACACGCACACACACCATGGCGTGCACACACACCAGAGCACACACCACCAGGCGCGCACACACCACAGCACACACACATACACACACAAACACACCATGGCACACACACACCTCACCACACACACACACATACCACACCACACGCACACACATATCGCACCACACGCACACACACCATGGTGCATGCACACACCACCACACGCACACATACCACAGCATACACACCACCAGGCGCACCCACACCACAGCACACACACATACACACATGAACACACACCATGGCGCATGCACACACCACCAGGCGCACCCACACCACAGCGCGCGCACACACACACACAGCACACACACACCACAGCACACACACACACCACAGCACACACACCACCAGGTGCACCCACACCACAGCACACACACACACACACAGCGCACGCGCACACACACACAGCACACACACACACCACAGCACACACACACAGCACACACAACACACACACCACCAGGCGCACCCACACCACAGCGCGCGCACATACACACACACACACACCACAGCACACACACACACACACAGCACACACACCACCAGGCGCACCCACACCACAGCACGCGCGCACACACACACACACACACACACACACAGAGCACACACACCCTGCAGGTTTTTCTTAGATCTGCATGTTACTTATCACTGTTGTTTGGCTTCCAAACACAAGCAGCATGTTCGCTTCCAGATTGGTTTGTTGACTTAAATGAAGAAAAACCCAGCTGGAGAAAACATCAGTGTCCAAACATTGAGCAACATGTGATATTGTGCAAAAAGTATTGCTTTTGCGTGTTTGGGTTGCCATAGCTACGAGGAGAAGTGGCTGCAGATGTGAGACTTTTGGCAGCCTGTGTGGGAGCAGGTATGCGGGTCCCAGCAGGCGTCAGCCCCGCCCTGTGGGACAGCTCTGGGCTGGGGGTGTCTCCCAGCCCCCTCGCCTCTGAGGAGAGAGAACTGAGCTTCCGATTCAGCTGAACTTGGCTTCAGAGACCCCCGACCCCCATGAGCAAGTGAGCTCAAACGTGACCCACCCACCCTGAAGCTCGGACCCCCCACATGTAAAAGGGGTTGGGGTGTCCTCACTGCAGATAGTCCAGTGTCCCCATCACTAAATCCAAAACGGAGCAGAGAGCAGCTCAGAGCGCCCCTGGGAAGGAAGGGTTACCTCTGGCCACCTTTGGGGACTTCCTCCAGGGCCAGCAGGATGACCACACCTGCTGGTGGGGAGTGTGGACGGGCGCCACCAGGTGCGGGCTGTGCCTGGCACTGCCCACAGGGGAGGGCCGCTGACAGGAGGCCGTGGTCACTCGGTCCTTGTGCCCGTGTCGCTCCGGGAAGGAGATCGGCCCTCACAGAGCTGACATTACCCGCAATGGGAAGACTTGTGCTTCCTGGCTCAAGCCTGCGGAGCGCCCACGCTGGTCCCCGCGCACGCCAGGGCTCGGTGCTGGCCTGGCCCCTCGCCCTCTGCGCTCACGGCACCCGGTGGGTGTCCTGCAGCGGG
This sequence comes from Myotis nattereri, assembly GCF_964212035.1. Classification (NCBI taxonomy): domain Eukaryota; kingdom Metazoa; phylum Chordata; class Mammalia; order Chiroptera; family Vespertilionidae; genus Myotis; species Myotis nattereri. The sequence goes on along the minus strand of NC_138088.1, from coordinate 57,659,140 downwards.
TGAGGACGGGGCCAGGAGTGACCGCGCCCCATCACCGGGTGATGGTGAGAGAAGGAGCCCGCACAGTGGGCAGCAGCGTGCAGCGTGGGAGAGGGCGGCAGCTTAAAGGTAAAGTGCATTCCATCCAAAAATGTGTCATTTTGTTGGCATGAACTCGGTGATCTAATGACAAATCCAGTAGCACGCGATGCAAGTTTAGCTCTATAGCTTCCCTGGGAAAAGCTGGTGTCGCTGCATCTGACAGGTGCGTGAGCCCTTCCCTTCCTCCCTCGCGAGGAGGGGAGTTGGAATGCTGTCCTTACCCCTGCGACACGCTCCCTGCGCCGTGGGCCCCGGCCTGGCTGCCTGTCACCCCAGAGAAGCAAAGCCCCGCAGCCCCCCGGGTGCACGTGTGAGTGTGTTCATTTCCAGGGCGGCTGTGTCCCCCGACTGCAGATTCTGAGTGGCCCGGCCTGAGATGGCAGGTCGTGCGGGAGTATTGGCACCGGCTGGAGTGGCCATGGAGAGCCCACGGGAGGGGCTGCTCGCCCGCCTGCCGAGAGCAGCCAGCCACTCCGGCTCCAGGCCAGGACACCTCCTATGAATGGAGAACATGCGTTTACTTAAAGTGCTTTTTCTTTGAGATGTAAAATGACACGGCTAAATATTACAACACCAAGAGGTATGTAGCTGTCGGTACTTTTCCATGCAAACATCTGACTTCCGTGCCAGGAAGCAATGTGACAGGTTTCTTAGTTTCCAGCAAATTGGTCTCAGATGTAGATGAACACATCTTCAGGAGGACAGGATGGGGGCTGGTGCTGCTGAGCCTCCCCGGGTGCTTCAGGTCCCCCTCCACCCCGTCTCCTCCCTCTCCCCCACCCCCTCTCCTCCCTCTCTCCCACCCCCTCTCCTCCCTCTCTCCTACCCCCTCTTCCAGCCCCGCCTCCAGCCCCTCTCCACCCCTCTCCACCCTCCCCTCTTCCTCCTTCCCGCCTCCCTCCCTCCCTTTCCCTCCTCTTGCCTCTCCTCCTCCTCTTCCTCCCCCTCCTCCTCCTCAGGGAAGGTTTCTTGGAGCCTCACTCTGACACGGGGCCTTCCGGCTGGACTCTCAGCCGTGCCCCTCATGCTGGTCTGAAACCTGGCTGCTGTGGCCTCTGGTCTCTGTGCTGGGAGACAGTGCCAGGCCTGGCAGGGACGAAGACCATGAGGAGGGCAGCCCCGAGGAGAGGATGGGCCTCACCTAGGCCTCCTGTCCAGTCAGGCCTGCGTCCCCCGTTCCTTGTTCCCCAGGGACCCTCGCGAGCGGGTGGCGGGCGGCGCCTACGCCTGGCAGCGAGGCCCAGCCTGGCGCAGGGAAGCCTGCCGTCTCCTCCCCGCGTCCCTGCGTTTTACATAATTAGGTAAGTCTCTTAATGTCGCTGTGTCTTGTTAGAGAAGGTACTAATCCTTAGAGCTAACAGGACTAACTAATTAATGTAAAACACTGAAATATAAGAAATTCAGATGTGGAGTGTAATTGGCCAGTCCTCCTGGTATTGGCACGTTGGCGGCATCCCTAGTAGAGCCACGGGCCTGGCTGCATCCAGGAGACGTCTGAGGTGGTGGCGTGAGTGAGGCGGGCTGTCCTGGAGGTCAGGCTGCCCGGACGCGTATCCTGGGAACCTTTGCCCGATGAAGTGACCTGGGACAGAGATGAGGGAACTGGCAGGCGGCCCCAGGACCTGGTGGGGGGGGGGGGGCTGCAGCCCCAGGGAAACGGCGTGGGCTGCGGTGGCCTGGTCATCACTGGCTCAGCACCTGCAGGCTGGTCTGGGCGGGGCCAGGTGAGGCTTATCTGTGCGCAGCCTGATGGGGCTGTCAGTGCTGGTGGGTCAGGCTGTGTGACCCTCAGCTTCCTCCTCTCTAGGAGGGAGCTCATGGGGTTGCTTGTCTCCCCTCCAGAGGCGGCAGACCAGCTCACGGCAGTTCAGACCATCCGGCTGACAAAGGACAGATGCTGAACTTCCCGTCGGCGGGCACTGGCCCAGAAAAGATGCCCGGCCCGGACCCGGCTCCCCAGCCACTCGGCCGCCATGGGGGCAGGGTTCCCGGGGTCCTTGGGCACGAGGAGGAAAGTGCTCATTGGGGCTCGCTTCCGAAGGGTGTGTGGAGGTGTCAGCAAATCGTTAATCTCTCTCTAAACCACGGTGGCAGTGTTTACACTTCAGATCAGACGATGACGGTCTGAAGAGCGCCCTGGAAGCTCTCCTCGCAACTGGAAAAACACAGCAGCCGGTTCACGGGGCGAGTCCTGAGCCAAAAACAACGTGAGCCCCGGCGCAGGGAGGCGATATCGGCCCCTGACAGCGAGCGGACTGGGTCGCCTCCACTGCGGAAAATCGTGGCCTGCGTGTGCGTTTGGTGGCTGAGCTTTCGGGTCCACCTGAGACACCCCAGCTCCAAAAGACATTCCTGAAAAGAATTGTCTTGAACTTCTAAAATAACGAGCGTGTTCCCAACAACACGGCCAAGCGCCAGGGCCCCGCAGGGGTGAAGAGCCAGCTTGCCCAGCACCAGCCGGGGCCTTCCTCCCGGCGTCCCCTCCAGCGCTCCACAGCCTGAGCCAGTGCTGTGGGATGGTGGATGGTCTCAACCGGCCGCCGGGCTCCCTGCTCCCCAGACGGGGTGCCCACAGCTCTGCCCTGAAAACTTCTGTCTCCTGGGCATCTTCAGAAAGCATTTTGGTAAGTGTGTAGCATTGCCAACAAAAGCTAGCCTCTCCATCCTTGGTCAAAACCCCCAATCCTCACAACACCCTCCATGGCCTTCCCCGAGTAGGGAAGGGGAGTGCTGTGCCCCACACCCCACAGCTTTTAAGTCATGAGGCCTAGACCTGGGCCCAGGCCTTCAGCCCTGGGTCAGTGCGGATCCCCGGGTACTGATGCCAGTCCTGACTGTTCTAGAATCAAGTCTAGAGCAGCCCACTCGTGGCCGTGCGCACTTAGAACTAACGGGTTGATGTTCCAGGAGTTTGAAGGGCAGTGTCTAAAATGCTGAGAAGCAAGCTTGGTCTGGGCGCGGTGACTGAGGACACTCATGTGTTTCCCTGCAGTGCGGACGGCCCTCAGCTTCTGACCAGCCTCCCCTCCCTCCCCACTCCCAGGCACATCCCCCAGCCGGGAGCCTTGGGCACGTGCACGGCACTGCAGGGCGGGAGCAGCGCCTTCCATCCCAACATCCATCCGGAAGACAGCAACCCGGTCCACGGGCAGTGGTGGGTCACATGGCATAGCGTGGCATAGCATGGCATAGCAACAACGGTGCGTAGGCTCTGTGCCATAGCACCAATGAATTCAGATGGGCAAACAGTAAGTTGCAGGAGATTGCATAGGGTATACAGCACTCATTTTATAAAGCTCTCAAGCCTAGAGTATGTATGTCGCTTTAAATAAACATATGCACGCACGTGCAGCCCTCTACGGGCGTTGGGGGCAGAGGCTGGAGGGCAGCCTATCACAGACACCTTGGATGACCAACCCGCTGCCATGCACTGTTGCAGTTCTTGGTCTGGGTTGTAGGTTCACTGGAGTCCTTGTAATACCATTTCACAGCTTGCTGTCATATATTAAGTATTCCAGAATTTGAAAAATTCTGGGAGTCATTGAAGGTCAGAGTCCAGTACGGCCGTGTGCCTATTTCCAATCAGATTCTTGACCCCATGGGTGACTCCAGAAATGGTCGGTGTTAGCCCCCTTGAACTAGTTTCATGCCAGGGGGCTTCTCACTCCTGGTTGAGCAGGCTGGGAGCACCCACTACAAGCACTGGTGCCAGAGGGGCCAGCCTGTGCCAGCATCGTGGCAGCTGGCACATGCGGGAAGGGGCCTGGCCCCATCCGGGCAAGAGCCCATGCTCCCCGTCTGCAAACAGCACAGTCTAGTTGCCTGAACCGCTCTGCAGCTGCCCCCGATGGGAGTCCCATCCTCTCAGCCATGCTTGCCCCCATCACTGTCCCAGGGCACTCATGGCCCCTCTTGGGGACAGGCGTCCGAGCAGGTGTGCAGCACCGCCCGGCCTTCAGGCCTTGGGTTTGGGAACAAGGTTTGGCCAAGAGTTTTCAGACCCATAGCCTAGCAAGACCTGGAGCAGGGTGTCTGAGGGGCTGTCACCCCCAGAACCTCCCAGGCCCATGGCCTCAACGCACTGCCCAGAGCAGAGGTTACAGCACAGCACTTGCCAGTGAACCGGGGCCTTGGGCCGGAGAGAATCTTCGGAGTAGCTGAGGGAGAGTCAGGAGGGACCATGCGTGCCGGGAGCTGGGACCCTCCCGATGGCCACCGGCTTGGTCAGGCCTCACGTTAAGAGACAACGGCTGACAATGGCCGTTCAGACTGATGATAAAAACATGTTTTTGAACAAAAATTAGAATTTTTAAAAACTTGTATCTGCCACTATAGCTTTATAGCTTCTGGATCCTTAAAGACCTTTCTGATGAGCTTGGTGGTGATATTAGCAAACAGGAGCTTCTCGATGTCACGTGACGAAACGTGTCAACATGGGGAAGATCCGGCGTGACTCAGGGAGCCGGCCTTTCCAAGTGACCGCTGAGATGGTACAAAGCCACGCGCAGGTCCCTGAACCTTTCACGGCGAGGCAGGACCAGCAGAGCTCCGTGAGGCGGAGAAGGCGCTGGCGGGTTCCAGATCCACACAGCGGCCAAACCCGCAGACACTCCCGCCTGCCCGGGAGCGTGAGTGCAGGATCACACTCGCAGCCCCCAGTTCTCTGCAAGGCTGCTCCGCTGCTCCACCTCTTCAGCTGCCCGTCCCCGCGACGCCCGATCTTCCTGCAGTTTGAACGAGGACGACATGGCATTGGGAGGGTCGCATAAAGGGGTGCCGGCCCGCTCTGCTCACTAACTGGTTTTTGCTCTGGAAATTATAGATGTAGTAAGTATTTGCCAATTCGGGCTATTATGTGTTGGGATTTTGTTCTCTTTAAAACCAATCAATCAATGTGAATTCTCAGCATACTCGGGAATAGAAGTATCAGTAGATGGAACCCCTGTACCTGTGATGGGGGCTTCTGTGTTTCCGAGCGTAAAGCTCCGTGTGGGGGCCAGGCTCCGGGACACCCGTGCTGAACGATTCATTCAGAAGTTACCAAAGGAAGCGAGTCGAACACTTGGGCCGGGGGCTTGCTTCTCAGTTAGAAGGAAATCCCAGGAGCGGGGATAGCACCCGTGTTGGTATTAAGCTGCCTCATTGTGATAAGTCGGGGATGGATAGTTTCCAGACCCGCGTTCTGTGCAATTTAAAACTCGGCCACTAAAGCAGAAGTACATTAAAAAACAAAAGAACAAGCTGCAGACGGATGGAGCATTCTGCATCCTTCCCTCGTGGACCGAGCTGGTGGGAGACGCCGGCAGCTGGCAGCCTGCGGCCCTGGGTTCTCGCTTTGTGCCTCCTGAGTGGTTTCTAACCGGGTCCCCTTCAAATGTGTTATTGTTAGAAAATAAACCAAGAAACGAGGGTCCGTAATTCAGCGCCAGGAAGTTAATTCTGCAGACCTCCGACCTCGCCGCAGTCACGTGGCTATTGATTTTCAATATGGAGAGGCGGCGTGCCACCCTGGGCGCGGGGGTCAGCAGGCCCGCAGTGCCTCCCTTATCAGTTGGTCCCTGAGTCCTTGAGCATTAAGACCGCAAATGTCCGCAGTTAACGGCGTGTCACAAGGCAGCGGGGCGGACGTGCCAATTTTCTAATGAAGTCGGGTTGTTGGCAAACACACCAGCCCTGGTAGATTGAAGGGGTCTCCTCTGTGTGTTTCCAGCACCCTCGCGTGCTCCGAGAGATGCCGGTCACATTATTGCCGCAGGGCCGGCAGCGAGGGAGGAACCTCCACGCCCTGCCGGACAAAAACACGCAAAAGCGAGAGTGGGAACCGCGGGGCTGGCCCTGGAGGAGGCGTCAGTGACATTCCTGCCTGCGGTGCTCACTAGAGGGACTATTCTGAGTAAAAGCGTTGGCTCCCATGCCCGCATTTCTCCCCCAAAACGAGGGGCCTCGGGGATTGCTCACTCCTGCTGGCTTGCTCTCCATGCGGAAGCATCACTGTTATTTTTTGTCAGCGCTGAAGGCAGGCAGTGCCCTGTGGGTCTGCCCCAGTGTGGGGCTGCCTCCACGCATCGGCCGTGATGTGTGAACTGGGGGCTCACCCCTGGTGCTCCCCAGGCCCTGAAACAACCGGAGCCTCCTGGCCCGTCCTACCGTCTCTCTCCACCCCCTCCCGGTAATAAATTACGGCTGCCATCTTGTATTGATTATTGAAAATGTTATGTCCGTGGGAAGAAAATGCCATGGCTTTAAATATCAACATTACCAGGGATGTTAAAGGTATTTTTTTTTTTACAGAGATGTGTGTGATAAAAATGTTTAAGCGATGGGAAGGAGTTGGTGGTGGGGGAGCGGAATGATTAAATAACCGAAAAATCAATCCTCCGTTCGGTCTGGCCAGACACACGTTTCTCGGCTCAGGTAAGTCGCTTAAAGTCAGACACGTCTCACGCTGGACTTTTTACAGGAATGGAGAAATTTATAATGAAATTCAACAAGGAAACTGGAAAAACAGCCAAATTGGTGCGGCAAAGTGGTTAATAGGATCATTAGCCCCGTCGCGGTATTTTTTTGGACATTGTGAGCCTGTGCCGTGGTCCTCGCGAGCAGATTGCGGGAACAGGCTGACAGTTAGCAGCTAGCTCAGCAGTGCTGGGTGCAAACTGCCATCTTCCTGTGGATTTACAGCTGCCACTTCTGCTACTTCAATTAGTTCTATAGCACACAGATGTTGCCTAAATGTTGCTGCTAATGATACTGCAATAAGCGTAAGATTCATGCCATATTTTGAGGCACGTAAATTTCTCAAGTGGCACAATTAAAGTGGAAATATTAGGTGGGGAGAACTTGGCAGTCTCTCCGACTTGGAAGGCGCACCCGCTATGCAATAATGGGTCAAAAATTCATTCAAGTTTTACTGCTGTTCCGAGTTTTAAAAGACTTTTCACAGTTGAATGCAAAGTAGTAAAAACCGGGGTATTAGGAAATGAGAATGCCGTTCTGTTATTCAGACATGACTTTTAATTTCAAATTGAAATCACATGCTCACTGCTCTGGCTCGGCCACAGGGAAAGGATGCCGGCTGAGGAGGTTTTGTCTTTCAGGGTAGAAAGTCCGGGTGGAACAGAACTCATTGCTGGGTGCGGGGCACAGTCAGCGCCGGACGGGGCCTCGGGGAGCACCGTGGTCACCTCACCCCCGGGGAGGCGGCACCGGACACAGCAGAAGCCAAGCCCCCGGGCAGGAGTCTCTCCGCTCTACCTCTGACAGACTCTGGCGAGGACAGGGAAATGCACTGGGACCTGCACACACACACACACACACACACACGCATGCATGCATGCCTTTGCACATAGACATGCACACACATATACTTGGACTCTGCTTCTTGCCTCTTCCACATGCACACACACACACACTCAGCCTCTCCCTCTTCCACATGCACACACACACACACACTCAGCCTCTCCCTCTTCCACATGCACACACACGCAGCCTCTCCCTCCACACATGCACACACACACAGCCTCTCCCTCCTCACACATGCACACACACACACACGCAGCCCAGTCCTGTATCACGGGTGGGGAAGGAGAAGCTGAGTGGGACCTCCCGTCTTGCCGCTGCGGGGACAGAACCTCCCTCAGAATCTCTCCCTCTTTTGTGGTCCTTTTGTCATCCACGCAGCCCCTGCCTGTCGCCAAGTTTCCTTTGCCAGAGCAGCCGCTCCTCTGGGGCAGAGCCGCTCCCGCTGGATGTCGGATCCGCCTTTGATTTGCTCCCACGCGGACTTGAAAGGCCGGCCGTTCTGCGGGGGGACCGGCACCCAGCAGGCCTGTCTCCCAAATCTCTGTGCAGGCTGACCCCCACCCCAGCTCCAGTTACGGATTCGAACTGCCCAGTGAGTGGCTCGGTGGCACTGGGGACAGACTCCTCTGTGCCCCCCCCCACTGGAACTCACAGCCACACCGCACCCCGGGCCCACCACTGGCCCTGCTGGGCCTCCTGGCTGCAGCGGGCACTGCAGTGGGCACTGCAGCTGATGTTGTCTTGTAGACATTTGCCAAATAGTCATTTCCCCTGAACTCAGACAAAACATTCAGCAAAACCTTCCAGGCAAGCCCAGGCCTCTGGGTTAGCCCTGGTAAATCCCTCAGCATCTCTGTCCCTGTCCCCCTCCCTCCCCCGGGCCCTCCCCCCTGTTCCCTGCCCTCCCAGCCCAGCGCGGAGTCTCCGCCACTTGGAGTATTTACAGCGGATCTTACAGATGTCAGGATTCTTGTTCTGAAGCAGGACAATGAGTTCCTGCTGACCCCGGTACAATGCACCTCGCCGGAGCACAATATGTATTTTACGCTGGCAGGGAAAAGCCTGCCTGTAATTGAGAGAGAGAGAGAAATGTCACTATCACATTTTTGTTGACACGGCGCTGTGTGTGGAGGGGAGTCCAGGCCCGGGGGGGTGGGGGCACCGGTGGCGGAGCGAGCACCGGGCCCTTGTAATTTAGCGGGGATGAGGCGGGAGAAATTAATCTACTCAGATCTTCCAACTCCTGCGCTCCCCCAGAAGTGAGGGACCGCGGGAAGGGTCCGTGTGTCCTGTTCCCGCGGACCTGGGCCCCGGGCCCGGCTGCCAGCTCCCCGTGCCCGTTTATGGCCTCCATAATGCTTAATGTACTGCTTGCGCACGCTGGCCTTGCGCTGTGTTTGATGCGCTCTCATATCTTTTATTCATCCCTGGCTTTCCGCGAAGGCGCGCTCCCAGCAGCACTGAGAGCCCTTATTTGCCACCATCAATCAAGTGGCCACGTGGTTGGCACCTGGTGGATGGACTTGATTTTAAGCATAAAAAAAACCCCTGCTCTTTGGGGCCTCTTCCTTCTCCGTTCCTGGTGACTGTCGGTGGGGTGGCCGGACACTGGAGAGCCGGCCTGTCCCCGGGGACAGCTGGCCGCACCAGAGCCGCCTTCTCGGTCAGTCTGTTCTTGGGGACCCGGAGGTGAGCAGCTGGCGCTTGAGGTTCTCGGGGTTTGAAGTGAACACGGGATCTCTTCGCGGAGTAGATGATCCGCACCGACCTCGTACGCGCGTGAGCTCACATGCATCGGGCTGGTGCCCCATGCGGTCCCCACGCCCGGTTCCCACACTGGAAGCGGTACAGGGACAGCGTGCCTGTGCTGAGGCTGCAGTGCGTGCCCGGGACCAGAGCCAACGCCAGAGCGGCGCATCCCTGCGAGGGGTCTGGCCTGGATGGTGGCAGAGAGGCCGCGCGTGGGCCAGGGCCTGGCTTCCCTACCGGCTTCTTGTGGCCACAGCCCCCGTCTCCGGTGCCTGATTAACGAAGTCACACCAGAACCCAAGCAAGCGACCCTCTCCACAGAGCACGGGGCCCCGGGCACCCACGTTGTCTATGGGCGGTCCTTCCCTCCGAATTAAACTCAGAGCCACACCGCCCGCGTGCACGGCGCCTCACCCACGCCGGGCACCTCCCCAGGCCTCGGGGCTGCACGGCCAGGACTCTCACGGCCACTTCACCGTCAGTAGACTGCGGCTTGGACATAACATTTGCCGAGACCCATAGATTCTGTCCACGGGGGAGCCTGAGCCAGGCCTTTTGACCAAAGCTTCCATCCCAAGGGAGTTGAACTGGCTCCTTTCAAAGGGACCGCCAGTCTACACAATCCAGCCATTGCCATCTTATCAGAGGATCAGTTTATTCCTCCAGCAAGGATGCACTTGTTCGCCCCGGACCAGGCCCTGTTCTGGGGTCTCGGGGTGTAACTGGGGCAGGACAGGTGACGCCCCTGCCCCAGTGGGGTTTGCGTGCTAAGGGAGCAGATTGTGAGGAAAAGGACCTTCAGTAACCAAACCACAGAAACGCTATGAAGATGGACCAGGTCGAGGCAGATCCGGAAGTTTCTCACCGAGTCTCACGCAAGTCTGCTGGTGGGATACAGATTCTGGAAGCAGAGTGCTGGGGGCAGGTGATGAGACCGGCCTTTCTCCGAAGGTGCCCGTGACCTCCAGAACAAAGCACCGACCCCTGCCGTCCATGCCAGGTCTGGATCTACCCTCGTGGAGTTGCTCACCCAGATTCAGCCAGGGGACTCGGAGGACTTGGCATAATGGGCCCTGAATGTTGTTTTCACGAATCGGACAAGAGCGTGGAGCCTGCCTGTGTTGTCACCACAAGAGAGTCCCTGAGCTGGTGCCTAAGGAAGTTACCCGAGTTTCAGGCCCCGATTAATTTCTTCTGCCATTGATATTAGAGGATGGTTACCCCAGCAATGGCCAGTGGGTGGCTATGTGCTGCTGCGGCCTCAGCTTGCAGAGCCCGCACCGTGGGTCAGAGAGCAGGCACGGAACATCCCTACAGGAGCCGCAGGGATCCTTGGCGTCCGGTGGTCCAGAAGATGGGCGACAGCCTGCAGACCTCTAGTTCCCCAAAGCCCTGGGTGGCTCAGCCTTCCGTCCACCACTGCCCGTCTCCCCCTCCCCCTCTCCTTCCTGCTCCCCCTGCCCGCCTCCCTCTGACGCTGCTGGTCCTGCTGTGCACCCCTCCGTCATCTCTGTCCCCACCCTGTCCCTCCCAGCCCTGTGCTGGGCTAGAGCCGCCTCAGTCACTCACTGCAGATGGCCAGATTGCAGGCGGTGTCTTTCCGGTCACTGCCTGCTTATCCCCAGACACTTCATGCACATAGTGGGGCCTCAGGATGTACCATCTGAGAAGACCAATGGTGCTAAATGTAACTATTTCATTCAGTCACCTTTAAAATACCATCTATCACGTATAGCATTTGATATGCCTCCTCCTTTCAACGTTTTCTACAGTTAATTGGATTTGTCTTGAGAAAATATATCAGTTTACCACTATAACTGGAAAAGTAGTTGCACCTAAAAATCTAATAAGAGGAAAAACTTTTGAGGAACAGTTAATGGTCAGGCATCATGAATGGGAGAGCGAGGAACCCCAAAACCACTATGGGCATTTTGTCAATTCTGAGCTGCTCGCCCTCACCATCCCTTCTCATTCTGCTCTTTCTCTTCCCTCCTTTGAATAGAGCAGTTTTCCCAATGCAATAATAACAGTACTGCTAAGACATTATCTTCCTTTCTCCTTTCTGGCTTCAGTTACATTTCAGTCACATGTGGTGAACATTTGAATAAAGCAGATCTGAAACATGAATAACCTTTATATTAAATCCTGACAAAGACATTACCAGAAAAATACTCTAAACCAGTATCTTTTATGAACATAGATGCAAAAAAAAAAAAAAAATCTTTCACAAAACACTAGTGAAGAAAAGCAGTGATCAAGTGGCTTTATCCCAGGAATGCAAGGTTGGTTTAAGTGTTCAGAAACCAAACCATATAATTTTGCCACCTAACAGAATAAACGAGAAAATAAAGGAAATCATCTCAATAGACGCCAAAAAAAGCATTTTAAAATACTCAACACTTATTAAAACAACTCTCAGCAAACTAGGAATAAAAAGGAAGTTTCTCAACCCAATGAAAGGCATCAGTGAAAAGCCCTCAGTTAACAAATACTTAAAGGTGAGTACTTCTCCCCTCAGATGAGGAGCCAGGCAGTGTCTGCTCTCGCCATTTCTGCTCAGCGTGTACCTCATAGGACAGCTGTGCAGTGAAGCAAGCGAAACAAGTCATGAAGGTGATGGGAAAGGAAGGTGGCTTGACCGTGTGCGTGGAAAATCCTAGTGAGTGAGCTAGACAAGCCAGGGTCACCAATAAAGTGAGTCTAGCAAGGTCGTGGGTGTCAGGCCAATATGCAAAAAGCAAGCAAAGAAACAAACAAAATGCCAGTGGTATTTATACTGTCAGCAAGCAAATGGAAACAAGTGGAAAACTCAAAAGCAATACTATTTGTAATGTACTCAAAAGACAAAATAGATGTAGACATAGACTTAATGAAGGATGAGCAAGCTCTCTATACTGAGAACTATAAAATATTTCTTAGAGAAGTTAAAGAAGACCAGAATGAATGGAGAGATAGGCAATGTTTATGGATTGGGAAATAAATACTGTTACGATGTCAACCCTCTATAAATTTATCTAGAATTCCAAAGCAATTCCAGTCATAATCCCCACAAGATTTAATAAAAATTGGCAAGACTTTTAAAACTCCATGGAAATGCAAAGAATCTAGAGGAGCCAGAACAACCTTTAAAAGGACCAAGCTGGAAGGCTGTGGTGGTTGTATTCATAATAACCCAATATTGGAAATAGCCCAAATGGCACCCAACAGAGGATTGGGTAAACAATTTCTGGGATAGTCACACAATGAAATACTACTCAGCAATCAAAATCAACGACTGTCGCAACAATGTGTGTGACTCTCGGTGGACATGCTGAGTGAAGAAGCACACTCTCATTTCATTTCGATGATGTTCAGGAAGATGCAAGATTTCTCTGTGGTGAAAAGCCTTCAGCAGCCAGCTGTCTGGAGTGGTGTGAGGGTTACCTAGGAAGTAGCATGAGGGACCTTTCTGGATGATGAAAAAAATCTGTATCTTGATGGGGATGTAGGTTAAGGGAGTGTCTCTTTTGTTCATCAAACGTGTGGTTAAGATTGGTATGTTTTAAAGGATGTAAATTTTACCTGGAAAAAGGAGGTAGTTGGGGAGGAGCATAACGAAGTCAGGATGGCAGGATTTGATGGGTATCGAAGCTGGGTCATAGGAGGATGGCAGGATTTGATGGGTATCGAAGCTGGGTCATAGGTGTACAGGGCTCATGATGCTATTCTGTTGGCTTGGTCTATGTTTTAAATTCTTCGTAATAAAACGTGAGGTTTTAATTTAGCATACAAAAGGAAATAATGTAAGATAAAACATTTTAATAAGGTCCCACTTTAAGTACAAAACTTAAAATGACGTGTCTCCTGAAAATACTTGTATTTCATGTTTAGAGTCACTGCTTTGATCTGGTGAGCGGAGGGCCACTCTCTTTGAGCTTTTGTCCCTTAGGGTGTCACTTTGTCGGTGAATGGCCACACGGCACCCTCTCCTTTGCCAGGAACCTCTGAACCTAGATGGTGTCCGGAAAGGATTTGGGAGATAATTGTGCTGTTTTCTGAACATGCATCGCTTCCTGACGTCTCGCTCAGGGGCGAGAGGCTGTCTTCCCTGGTTTGTTGAATGGCGTGGCAAATGCAGGTGCTCCGGGTGCGACCAGCGGCCCGCGCCCTGGAAGGGAAGCGTAGTGTGGGCCAGCTGTGTGAGAGCCAGACAGCGTCCAAGGTGATGCTGGAAAGTGGGCCCGCCTAAACACCAGCACATCTTCCAGGGCCCCCCTCCCCAGAATAACCCGTTAGGCCAGGGAACGTTGGGGAACACAGGCTGCGCCCGTCGCTTGCAGGGTGGAAGTTCTGGAGACTCCCGTCCACTCACTGCCCAGCCATGCATTTCCCTTGGGTGGCATCTGCCCTTCGCATTGAGTGGTGCGAGCGTGGCCGTGGTGTCCAGCATCCCCGGGTGGAGGCGCTGCCCCCCGTCCGGACTCTGGCTTCAGCCAGTGGCTCCTCCGGCTCTTCCTGTGTAATTGGTGAATTTTAAACAGGCACCATATGCTCCTCTCTGCAGCCTCAGGACAGGGCTTACGGCAGTAACTTGCCCCCCACGACACTGAATCATGTCCTTTTATTTTAACTGAGACAGCCTTCTGTGGGTTTTACGCAGACACTGCTCTTTCCAGCCTGCACCCTCGGATTGCTACGGTTCCACAGGCCGGGCGTCCTGGCAGGGCCAGCATGACTAACAGCGTTCTGATGGCACGGACAGTAATAGTTCGTGTATACGTTGTAACATTTACAAAACGCGAATGTATCCGTATCCACATGCGGGCATGTCCTTTAAGGAAGTAGCGTGACAGTGTGTGCATTGTGTATCAGATGCCCCTCCTTAACGTTCAGTGTCCGGAGGAGGAGAAGAGGAGCTTTGAAAGCCAACCCTGAGAATTAAACGTGCTTGCAAGACCCGAGGACAGCCAGGGCCACCTCGGCCCCCGGGCAGCCTGTTTAGGTGGGTGTGTGAGGGCCCCTCCCAGTTGGTCCTGGGGTGGAAAGAGGCTTTGCCCCTTGACCCCAGGGTGAGTGGGAGGCAGCCGTGTGCTGTGCCGTGGACCAGCCTTTCACGGCTCCCGTGCGCTTTGGGGGGCCCGCCAGCTCTGGAGCCCACCATTGTCCGTGCCCTGCCTGGCTGTGGACTTCACTGGGGACAGGTCCCCCAGGACGCCTTCCGGTGGCTGCAGGCTGGGCAGCTGCTCTTACTTAGGTCCGAGTTCCTCTCCACCTGCCTCGGGGAGCCAGGCCAGTGGGGAGCACGGGCGGGGGGGGGAATGGTTAGGGGTCCCTCTGCCCTTCCTGACGTCACGCCGCAGCTCAGTTGGACAGGACGCTGGGACTTGCCCACACGAGGGCTTGCACAGCTGATGCCCACAACTGGCTCCCACCCCAGCCTGTGGGAGGCGGAGGCGGAGAGAGTGCGGTCCGCCCCTGAGACGAGGCCGCAGACAGGCACCCAGGCTCGGAGTCGGCTCACCTCCAGGCCTCCTGTTCCAGTTGTCTTCACGGAAATGTACGCGGCTTTAATTATTTTTGAGGACAGATCAAACTTATTTCAGAAGAGAATTGGCTCAGGAGTAGGCACGGGTCCCCCAGAGAGAGCTTTCGGCTCCTCCTCTCCAACGAGCGCTGCTTTATTATTTTTGCCATGAGTCCTACTGTTTCTCTTTATTAATGCGATTCAGGACTGTGTTCCAGGGAAGCCGAGGGCCGCCCGCCCTTCGCAGCTCTGCTGCTGATGTGCCCAAGAATGTATGTGCGCAGGCTCGGCCCCCAGCGCTGGGAGCGTCTGTGCTGTCCGCGTGGGGAACCGTGGGGACGGCTCCACTGGCCCCGTGCCCACCGCTCATGGGTACAGCCACTCCAGGGGGAGCAGGCTGCCTGCGGGGTCAGCAAAGACTGAGGACCTGGGGAGACCAGACAAAGGCCTGAGGTCTGAGAGGCTTGGGCCCAGACACCAGATCTCCCGGAAATCCTGGCGTTCCCCGACGACCTGGTGGGAAGGTGGGAGGGGTGGCCCACCACACCCCCAGCTGGGGCCCGCAGATGGGGCGGGGCACGGGGTGGAGGACTGTGGCTCGGGACTGTGTAGAGCAGGCGGTGCTCAGATTTTAAGGGTACCGCCTAATGGGTTTGAGATGTGTTCCCAACTCCCCGATCAGGATACAGAACTTGCCCTGATGCCGGCCCACTGTTCCGGCCGCAGCACTGGGTCCCAGCAGCCGGGAGGTGGGAACAGCCCCCCCTGTCCACGCACGGTGAATGTAAACGGCATAAAGGCATCCACCGGAGGGGTGGGGGATGTACAGCAGCAGGGGTCCTCAGTGCCACTGAGCGAGGCAGCGAACGTGGCAACTTTTATACTTATCTTACCACAGTTTAAAAATGTTTAAATACCGAGAACACTTCCATCCCAGTCGACCTGCCCCCCGGGAGGCCCGGCTGCGCCTTCGTGGCCGCGGCTCGGCTCTGGGTGAGCGTCCTGCAAGGGGACTCACGCGGACGCTCGGTCGGCTTCTCACACTCAGCGGGTTCTGAGCGTGGTGGTGTTGCCTGCGTTCAAGCTCGTTTTTCGTGGCTGCTAATGCTCCCTCGTAGGAATACGCCGCTGCTGGTGTGTTGTGTGTCGGCGGGCACGGCTGTGTCTAGCGTTGAGCTGCTGCTGTCGCACGCTTGTTCTAGTCTTTCGTGGGCAGGTGTTGGCGTTTCTCCAGGCGTGTGCATAGTGGAGGTCCACGTATCCTCATGGACACCGTCATGTTTCCGAGGAAGTGGTGGTGCCATTGTGCACACCCGCCAGCAATAGATACAGCGTTTCGGGTTGCCACCCTCTTTCATTTCGCCCCTGTGGGTGTGGGGTGAAGTCGGGTGGTTTGATGTTGCGTTTCCTGGGTGACGCGTGGGATTGCACACTGCTCCGGGGGTCCTGGCGGGTTTCCTGTCTTCTTGGGGACGGGGCTGTCTGCTCCTTGCGCATGTGTAAGTGTGTCATTTCGATAGTGAGCTGTAGGAGTTCTTATACATCCCAGCAGCCGTTCCTCCGTCAGCGGCCCGGGCTAGGAACACGTGGCTCCGGTTCATTTCTTAGCACCGAGTGTTTTCCTAAGCGGCAGGAGATTTATGGTGGGGTGTTAAGCAGCTTCAGAATCTTTGGAAAGAGGTTTAAGAGCTGAGCTCCTAGAATAACTTCTAGAAGCAGAAGGAGCAAGGGCCTGTAGGAGCTGCCGGTGCTGCCGCCGGAGTCGCGTGGCTCCGGCGTGCCCGGGGCCTCCACTGCTGTCTTCTGTGTGTGGCAGCTTTTCGGCTTGATACCATTTTAGACCCAAGAGAGCTACAAGGATAATACAAAGTGTTCCCCTGTGCCCTTGCCCCGGCTCCCTGTCACGTGGACGTCTTAGGTAATGGCGGTCCACGTACAAAAACTGAGACGGCGACGTGGGGACCACTAACCAAACCATAGACTTCATCCGGGTTTCAGCAGCGTTTCCACGAAAGTCCTTGTTCTGACCTGGAATCCCATCCAAGATGTCACATCGCGTTTAGTCGTCACCCCTACCTGTGACCCTTTCTCACGCCGGGAGAGCTCTGGGCCCCTTGTCAGCGCAGGCCCCGGGGCTGAGCGTCCTGAGTGCTGGCCCCGGCCCTCATGTCCCTGCCCCTCGTTGTCCAGTGGCCTCTCCTCTTGTTCCTCTTCCCAGCACCCCGCGCCCTCTTTTCTACGCGTTACCCGAGCCAGGAGGCGATGAGAAGACGGCTGTTTCCGGAGGCTGCTCTGCTCCCCTGGGCTCCCCGGGGCCCCACCCAGCTCCGCAGAGGCGTCAAGGCTCCGTGGGAACAGTCCCGGGGTCAGAGCCATGGACTTGGAGCATCAGTCTTGGGTCAAGGTCGCTCTTCGTTGAATGTGAAACGGGCTCCTCAGCTTTCTTGCTCATCAGTGATTCTGGGGCGCAGCCCAGCCAGGAGTTTGTCCTCCGAGCACCCAGGCTCCCGGGGGCCTCGCAGACACTTGCACGCCCCCAGGGAGCGCTGCCTGCATCGTGACTCTGTGAGCCAAGCAGCGGGTGGCTGAAAGGGGCCCCTCCAGAGGGCACCTCTGCCCTCCCCACACCCACACTGGGCAGCCAGGGCTGAACCCCTTCGGCTCTGGGGTCACCGTGGTGGTGATGCACACGCTGGAGGGCGAGGCCGGGTCTCCCTGTGTCTGCAGACCCTTCGAGCCCAGCAGGCCAGGGCGAAAACTGCTGTGAAATCCTGGCATTTCCTTCCGAAACGTCAACGTCAGAAAAGACAAAGGCAGAGAGAATGTTCCGGGTGAAAAGGGACTCAGGAGACCTGGCAGCCAGCGGGCTCCGCTCACGCTGGGCCCGGGTGGCAGGGGAGGGGTCGGGAAGGACATTACTGGGTCAGTGGACACGACGGGAGCACGGTGACCACTGCCCAGGTCGCTCGGGGAGCTCACACCGAGTGACGGGATGGGCAGCGGGCTGCGTGCTGTTCCCCCGAGCGGGTCAGGGGCACGCCCGCAGGCCCGGGGGCCCAGGAGGGTGCTGGGTGCTGGGTGCTGGCCGCCGTCCGCGAGGCTGGGCAGAGTGATCGGGGTTCTTGTGCCGTTTCTATTCTGCCGACTTCCCTGCAAACTTGAAATTTTCCAGGCAGAACGTTTTTCGGAAACGGTTTTGTGTTCTGGTGGCCGGCGGGGGGCATCACAGCTGTGCCTGCGGGGCCGGGCGGGCGCCCACTGCGGGGGGGAGCAGGTCCCAGGAGACCTGCGGGCCCCACTGGCCAGCGGCGCGGGCTCCTGAGCGGAGGGGGCAAAGTGCCTTCCTTCGGTGTCCGGGGGGAGTACCTGTTGTCTCTCCCCATTGCTCGCAGCCCTGGATGCCCGTGACGCGGGATTCATTCTCCGCCTTGGGCCGCTCAATCCGGTTTCAGGCACTTTCCGGTGAGCGCACGAGTGCTCGGGGCTCGGAGGGCGCTGAAGGAATCAGTGTGTGTTCATCCCCGTCGCACAGGCAGCGGCCGCGGGCCCCGGGGCGCAGGTCCTCCCGGGCAGCGCGGCTCTGTCCCTGCGGAGGCCCCGCCAGGCCTGCCCGGCGGCGATCAATGCCCCTCATCGATGTGCCCCATGAGGCGCAGGGTTGCAGGCGCCTCGCGTCCTGTCTCGGAGATCCATGTCCTTCCCTGGCTGACAGGTGTCCCGACCAGAGGGCCCTGCAGTCTGGGGGGCAGGGCCGCATCACGGGGACACCAGCCCGTCCGCCTCGAGCCCTCGATGCCCCTCTTCTCTCTGGGGGCACCCCGCTGGCTGTGAGGGAGGACAGTGGTCACCTGACCCCGCTGGCTGTGAGGGAGGACAGTGGTCACCTGACCCCGCTGGCTGTGAGGGAGGACAGTGGTCACCTGACCCCGGAGCTCAAAGAGGCACCGTCCGTGCCCCACTGAGGTGTGGAAACAGGAACAGCCTTCGCACGTAGGCAGCACTTCACAGCTCACACAGACCCCGGGTTCATCTCCGAAACTCAGCGGCCCCAGGGCGGCCGGACGGGGCGCCTCTCCCGGGACCCCTCTGCCCGGGGAGGTGTGGAGTGTCCTGCCTGCTGGCTGCTCTCTGTCCAGGTGGCAGGAGCGGGTGGTGCCCCTGCTTCCTGCAGAGACCCCTGAGCTGGACAGTGTCCAGGGAGGTCGCTGGCGGGTCCCCTGGCGCGTCACGTCTAAGGCCGCAGAGGCCAGTGGTCCCAGTAACTGGAGACAAAGGAGCCAGCCCTGCCCCCTATCGAAGGGCCCGGCCCTGGGACAGCAGCTGCTGCTGCCTCCTCGCCTGACCTTCAACCTCTGACTCCGTGCGAGCGAGCAGGGCCCCGGCTGCGGCTTCGGAGGACCCGCTGTGGGATGCTATTGACGAGCCTTTATAAATATTTAATCTTCACATTAAAATCACGGGGCACGAGAACCATTAGTAGCTGACAATAAAAAGGCTTTCTCTGCTGGTCGTGGGGGCACCAGACTCCGAGGGCAGGTTCCGAGGGCTCGGGCCGCGCGGCCAACATGCCAGTGGGCGGTGCTGACGGGCAGGGGCGCCCAGCCCCGCGGCCGGGGTCTCACGCGGCCCGTCAGTTTTTTTCAGAGTCTCTGCCAAGTACAGGCGGTTCACACAAAACAAAATGGATGGTTTATTTACGTCTGGTGCCATTAAGAATGGAGGAGAAAGTTCAGCCCAGGATGAAGAGCTTAAATCTTGATTTTCCCTTCCCCCTCTCAAAAAGAATGGATTCCTTGCATTGTAAATTATCCAGCCTTGTCCTCGGGCTGGCATGGACATTGCATAATCTTAAATATTGATTCTTGTTAGACTAAAAAAAAAAGAAGGCCGAGCACCGGGCTCCGCGGGTCTGCGCGTCCAGGAAACCGCCTTGGCCATAGCTCACGCCGAGGCTTCCTGACAGCAGATCCATTCTGATTAGAGAAGTTCTGGGAGAAGCAGCCACGGTCAGGATCACCTGCTCCATCACCGCCAACACGGGCCCGCCCGCCCCGGAGCTGCCGGTCAGAGCGAGCACAGGCGACCCAGGGCCTGCCGCCCTTACCACCTCCTCCGCCCTCAGCCCCCACTGTGGACCCGGAGCGGGCCCTCCCGCCCTGGGCGGTGACGGCCCCCCACAAGGGCTCGTCCCCCACAGGCACTTAGCCTGGTGCAGGGTCTGTCCCACATGCCAAGAAGCGATGCCTTCAGAAAGAAAAGAATTGCAGAGCGCGGAGCCCCGAGGTGTGGCGGTCACAGCCGCATCCCCCCAGCCCTGCCTACAGGGTTCTGACCTCCCCACAGCCTCGCCCACACTTGGCATTGTCTGGCGTTGTCATCACAGCCACACTGGTGGGTGTGACGCGCTAGCTCACGGTGGCTTTGACTTGCCTTTCCCTGATGACCAATGACGTGGAGCATCTTTTCATGTGCTTGTGGGCCATCGATATGTCTTCTTTGAAGAACTGTCTGTTCCGATCGCTTTCCCGTTTTCAGGTTGAGTCATTTGTCTTTTCATTAGCCATACGTGTTCTCTCTGTGGTCTAGACACTGATCTGTGTCCGATCGATAGATGCTTTTCCGGAGGTGTCTCCCGTCCTGCGTGTTGTCTGTCACTTCCTGAGTGTCTGTGGGAGCAGAGATGTCTGTGATTCCCATGATGTCCAGCTCGTTTTCCTTCTGTGGCCCCTGCTTTTGGTGTCACAGGTAAGACCTGCGGCACGTCCATCATTTCACACCCAGTTGCCAATATGCGTCACAGTGTGAAGTCATAAAGACGGGTTAAGAGTTTTGTAGTTATAACTCGATAACATGTAGGTCTCAATGGAACAGGTAGTACTCCATTGTAGTCATTCAATTAGTGATTCCTGGTTTTAGACATTTGGGTTCTTCTCCGTGTTTCAGGTAAACGCACAGCAGCGACAATCTCGCTCTCACAGTCTTGTCCAGGCTCCGATCATTTCCTTGAGACCGATTCCCGAAGTGGACGTGGTCGGTGGGTAAGGACACGGGTAAGTCTCTGGATATAAACACGCCAACCAGCTCCTGGAAGGACTGTGCCACTTACAACTTCTGTGGACAATTGGGAGAAGGCCCTTTTCTCCACCGGCAGGACTGATGCGAGCTTTTAAGGAAAGTCTTTTCTAATTAAATAAGGGAAAATAAACTCGGTCTCATTGTTTTCATCTGAGAGCATTTCAAGTGAGCTCCCGTGTAGTCTCCTGAGCTTCTGGGTCGCTTGTCCCTGCACGTTGACTGTGAATTTGCCCCTTTTCCTTCAGGATGCCTGTCCTTATTGATTTGCAAAAGCTCATTGTATATTGGGAGTGTGGACCCTTTGTTGTCATTGTTGCAGATTCTCTTTCTCGGGGCGCCAGCCCGGCTTTGGCCCCCCAGCAGTGGCACGGGGAGGCGGCGAAGAGCTTGGTGTCTCGTAGGCAGAAACACCAGGTCTGGTCTTGGCTAACGACCACACCGCCGTCAGGGCCGTGAGCTGTGCATGGCCCCCATCAGTGCAGTGGCGGGAGCGGTCTGACGGGGCAGCAGGGGGGACCCCCACGCCCCCTCCTGACCCTTGGTCTCTCTGACTTTTTTGTGGCCTCTTCCGACTCAGTCCTCATCGCTCTCTTTCCTCTGTCCGCACCCTGTCCCCACGGTCAGGCGGTAGCAGCAGCTTTCCAGAGCCCTGGCCGGCTCAGCCCTAGCCCCGCCCTGTGTGCTGCCTCAGTCCTGGCCTGCATGCGTGCTGTCCCTACCCCATGCGCACAGCTCCTCCCCTCAGCCTGTTGCCCCTGCCCGTGCCCCACATGCTGCTGGACTCGGTGTGGACCACGTGTGACCCCAGGACGCTGGTGGGAGAGTGGGGGGCGGCTTCTTGGCGGTCCCCTGGTGTGGTGGGGAGGCCCTGGGGCAGTGAGCCTGTGGCCTTGGCTGTGTCCTGAAGAGAGGCCCCTGGGCGGCAGCTAACATTGCTGGACAAGCCAGCTCCCATCTGTCCAGGTGGCCGGGCTGCACCGGGCCCCCTGAGCCGGGGCGGCGTGTGTCCTCCTGACCTTGGCTGGGAGCCCAGGGAGCGTGGTTCTGGCTCCATCCCCATGGTCTGTCTCTTGAATTCCCGAAGGCCTCTGAGACCTGCATCAGCGCACGGGCCCGGGGGTGCGGACTGGACACTTCACTCGGCACCGGCCTGGTCCTTCCAGCCCTCTGACCTTGGCTAGCCATCGCCTGCTCTGAGCTGGTTTTGTCACCTGAGAGAGGGGGACCCAGCTCAGCTCTGTGTGGCACTCCTCCGGGAGGACAGACGGGAGGACGGGACTGATGTCCTGCTCGCCACCGGCCGGGACTGCGGGCGGGCGAGGGCGGTGCTTACTGGCTGCACGTAAACGTGGGAGACTGGCCGCGCTTTAGAGATGGTTTCATGCAAGATGGTCTCGGCAACCTCGATCAGAAATGACGTTCGCTTCCGTCCCCAGCCCCGTCTCTCCAGAAGGACAGGGCGCCCCTCCACGCCAGCCGGGTGCTCCGCGGGACCTTCGGCTGGGCCAGTGCCTCTGATGTAGGGGCAGATGGGGAGGAAGCCCCGCCCATCAGGTGTGTGGGCAGGACCCTGCGGGGCTGGTGGCCTTAGATGCTCCCCGGGCTTGGGGGGGCACACGCGGCAGGTCCTGAGACCTCCCCGCAGGCAGGGCAGGCTTTGCGAAGGGACGAGCACCTGGGCTGAGACTGAATGGCTGAGTAGGAATTGGCCCTGCTTCCTCGCTGCCCCCGACCGTGAGCGCCCAGTGTGTGGCTGCGTGGCTGTGTGGCTCCGTGGCACCCCTTGGCGCTCCGTCTGGCTCTGTATGGCTCTGGTGGCTCTGTGGGTGTGGCACAGAGCAGACTCGGGGCGTGGGCACAAACCCTGACTTACTGCAGCCCCGGCACTGAGCGCCCGCCGGCCGTCAGTGGGCCTGGCTGCGCCTGGACGTCGGCCAGTTCCGCCAAGGACGGCGGTGTCCCCGGGTGGGGCCTCGGCCGGCCTCCTAGCTGAATGGCACCCACTCCGGTCGTGGGTTCACTTTTGCAGAACCACCGGCAGGGGGGCGAGTCAGAGCCGGTCTGAGTGTGCAGGGTCAGGAGCGGCCCGTCTGTCCCCAGCCCGGCCGGGGCTGCGCTCACGCCACTCCCTGGGAAACCTGCGGCCCCACACTGGGAAATGACAAACGACCAGAAAATCAATTTGTAATCTGATTGGAGGTTTTTGATTTCCTCTGATGAGTTTAAATTTCATTAAAAGCAACCTTATTCCCACATAAAAGGAGCCCTTGAAGGGTAAAGCGGGGGATTGTCTCACGGCGTCTAAAGCAGCGGACCCTTTGTGTGATTTATTCATGGCGTTAATTGTGAGGGCCAGCCCCGTGTCCGCCCGCAGCTGCGCCCTTATCGGCCGGCATCGGCGGGAGCGCCCAGCACAAGGACGCGCATTCAGAAGCCGCTCTCGGGCGTATTGACACTTCAGTTATCAACAACTCTTGTTATCATCTGTGGGGAGGGGGCTCTCGGTGGGGGAGGGAGGGTGCTCCAAACGGCTGCCCCGCCGCCCGGCTGCCTTCTCCTAATTGTGTGTATTCTCTGCAAAGGCCGATCAGCGCAGCCTCTTGTCTTGATGAGAAATTGACATTTTCCGCGGCCTCGTTGGCGCGCAGGGCGCGGCGATAAGGCTGGAGTGGTTTCCGGGGGGCGCCTCTCCCCGCAGCCGCCCCGCTGCTCCCGGTGACCTGCCTGATGAGTATGGATTTCATGAGGTCTTTTTCAGCATTTGAACTATAAAAGGTGCAGAATGACACCACCCCTTATAGACAAAAGATAACCTTGCCCTTTGAATATATCGATTCTTTATTAACTGGGCTGTTTAATGCAATGAAATGAGGCATTAGATTGAAGCCCATTTCGAGTGCTTTGAATAATCTTTAAGAGCTTGAAAGACCTTAAAAGGCGGCCTGACAATAATTGGCACCCACTCTGAGGGCACTTCTCGCTTCTGATTCGAAACACAAACATACAGTCGCTTCTCTCTCCCCAGGAAGGACGCAGGGCCCTGGCCCCCATCCCAGGCTGGGCTCCTGCCCGAGAGCAGGGAGGCAGGTGAACTGCGTCCCCAGCCCCCCCCCCCTCCTCGCATCTTGGGACGGAGCCTGGGGGAGGGGAGTGGGCAGGCAGCAGCTTTGTACCCGGAGCCCTTCCTTGCTGCCTCTTTAAGGCTGAAACAAATGCCGTCAAAGGAACCGACTGGCACTGGCAGGAGGAGGAGGGAGGCACAAGTTTCTTTATGTTTTGAGTAATTGTTTCCTGTTTTGCTCAGCAGAACAAGTAATTAAGGGGACATTTGTGAGCACTAATTTGGATCACACGTATGTGTATGTGTGAGAGCTGCGAGCCAAAACATGCAGAACCGCCTCTCATTGAGGAGGAGATGACAAACGCAGAATAAAACGGAACGGGGTGTGGAGAACTCGCCGGAGCTGAAATCGGCATGTGAATTCGGGCCTCGGCAGCTCCTGTTACCGTGGGCACCTTTGGCTACACCCGCGTGCAGCCCACAGCGGCCGGGGCAGTGGCCGGGGCCTGTCATGGCCTGGAGTCGGCGGGGGCATCACACCCTCACGTCAGACCTCAGGTCAGACCTCGGCTGGCGGCTGTGTCTGGCGCCCTGCTGTCCGCCCGCCCTGCGCCCCATCCCCAGCCCCACCCCACGCTCTCCTAAAGCTGATCCTTGCCCAGTGGAGCACGGGATGGGGACACAAGGAGCATCTGCTCTGCCGGCCAAACCCTGCGGTTCAGAAGCAGCAGGGCTGGTGAGCGGTGTCCACACGCCCGTGAGCCTGGTGACGGTGCCTGTCCCTCAGGGCCACTGGCCCGTGTGTGACCGTCACCTGCAGACGTCTGCGTGACACACACAGGTGGGACCAGGCCATCTAAGTAACTCACACTCTCTCTCCGCAGGCGGGATCACTTTGTAGACGGTTCTTCCACGAACCCTCCGTGTCGGCCGAGACAATGCTCTGGAACCCCAGGAACGCAAACGACACCCCCAGGGTCCCTCGCGCGTGTGCATCCAGGTGGGCGGCTCAATAACCAAAACATAAAATTACCCAAAGTGAAGTTTCACAGACAAGAAATACTTTAATTAAATATTGTGTAAAATGAACATTTTTATACAGTTAAATATCTGAAAAAATGTACAGATAAAACAATCTCCTTGTAGGGTCTCTAACAGTAACATCTACCATCGGGTGAAGCGCTCAGATTTGAGACAGTAAAGCGATGAGGGCGTTGTTGGCTAATGAACCTAAAACACACACGGAGCGCGGGGGTGAGGGCCTGGCAGACGCCCTGGCGGGCGGGCGGGCGGGAGCTCGTGTTTAGATCAAACCCTGACCGAAACCAAAGAAAAGGGAGGCGATTTATTTCCAAAGTCACTTCTTGGGCTTCTCCGCGTAGCTAAGCCTTGTCGGCCGTCGGGGCCCGCGTGGGACCCGCCGACGGCTGGGGACCTTCTGTCTGTTTACTTAGTCCCTTGAACGGACACTTTTCTAAGCTGTGCATTGTTTTTCTTTTTGTCGTCAAGTTTTTTAAAAAGCCCCTCCTTGCTGTTTTGATTTTGATTCCTGCTGCAGTTTGCAAAACGTCGGCTGTTCCGCCTGCAGATGCTGAACGCGAAGGGGAGAAAGCGCGGACCCTTGGGGTCTGGCCGCGGGTTTGGCGCTCACCGGCGCAGGATGGGAAGGTCATTCCAGTTTAAAAAGTACAGACAGTGCTGCAGGGCCTGACCACACCGGAACATCGTTCCCCAAGAACCCGGGCGGTCGTGCCTCCCCCCCCTCCCTCCCCCCCCAGAAACCTCCGGCACCCGAGGTGAGCGTGGGAGGCGGCAGGAGGCGGCAGGACCGGATGCAGCGAGGGACCCGGCAGGCCCCGGGTTTGTGCTTGAGTGTGTGTGTGTGTTAACACCGTACGTTTCCAAATGAGATCGGATTAACAGTTGTGGTGTACGCCTGCGATGAAATCGCACAAAGGATCTTTAAAGAAGTCCACTTTTAAGGCATCAGAGAAGTTCATGTGGCAGACATTTTTAATTAAAACATCAGAAGTAAATTTTATTTTAAACTTTAGGCCTCTGAATTTTTCCAGTAAACACAGTTCAGCTATGTGGCAAAAGTCATGGGTGGCAGCTAAAATGACTTTTTACATTCTACCAAAAAAAAAATATTAATAATAAAATAAGGACACAGCCCCAAACGGTGTCCCCTCTGCACGGCCGTTCCACATGCACAGACTCTACTAGGACTTGTCACAGCCGGTGGCACCGTTTTGTTTTGACTATACAACAAACGTTTTTTTGTTTTCAAAAGTATTTGTTCAGATAACTTAAAAATAATATAAAAATAAACAATGAATTTGACTTTTCCTCAAAATAAAAAAAGAAAGGATGAAAAGTCTAAATAATAGCAAATTATTTTTTAAGTACAAATGAAACGCAAGGACACGGATGCACTTTAACGAAACAGACGAGAGAGACAGTCTTGGCTTAATGCTCTTCCCGGCGTCGCAAACACTGGGCCTTGACCCAGAACCAACGCGGACGAGAAAAAGGAAAAAAGATGGCGGGGAAAGCAATGTACAAAATTTCAACGATAAATACAATATTTATAATTGATATGTTACAAAAGAAAGTCCCTTAGCAACTGTAAGTGTTCATGGAAAAGTGTTGAATGAGACCATTTTATTCCTTATAGGACACATAAGGAATAAAACTTGGTGGGTTTTTTTTTTTCTCTCTAAATAGTTAAGTGGATCTGAAAAAAATTCAAGACAAGTGTATAAATATTTAGCTACAACTTTGGCAAAATCACAAAAGTCTACAATTTTATAACCACATACAAAACACATCAGGGGAGAAGGATCTAGAAGTCAAAAGGACAACTTCTGGTACAAGAAACATGGACCTCACAGTAGCCTAAGAATGCAATCGTATACAGTACTAGCAAAAGTGGAAAAATGTCGCAGATCACGCTTGCTTAACAGGAAGCTCTAGCAGTGGGAGAATAGTTTAACCAACAGACAGTAGCATTTTTTTTTTCTCTGTCAGTGTGCTTGTTGAAGGCAAGAGAATTCAATATCAAAGTTACAATTTCTAACTACAATAAGTTACAAAGTTTCATTTCATTAAGATGACGGTAAGCAATGGTGAGCCCTCCCTCCCTCCCTGCCACCCCCAACTCGAATCATATAGTCATCCTCTCTCCCAGGTCGATGGCTCACACCTCCTTGGCCCCCTTGGTTCACCACAGAAAAATATTTCACATTATAGAGATACACAACCATCGCGACTCTAAGGATGAGTACAGAAAAATGTCCGGAGGCATTTCCCTCAGTGTTTGTTTCATGAGCATCAAAACGGTGCATTCACAAAGTTTCTCCCAACACATAGCAAGTACGAGACACAGCCAAGACGGAGTCGGAAACTCTATACAAAATAGCGTCGCTTTCTTCTCCTTGTTCTTCGGGACCGAGACGTGTGAAAATGTATGAAAAGCTCAGTCAGTACAATGGAATCGTTCATGAAGGAGTAGGCTGTTCTGCCTGTCGGCTCTTAAGAGTTTAAATAAAATCTTTAAACAACGTCTTTCGTAGCATTTCGACTGCTGCTGACGTATTTGAAGATACGGTCTCCACCAGCATGTCTCAATACACTCAACGTGTCCCCTGAAGTCCGTCCCGGGGTGCTGGGTGCTGCGGAAGGCAAAGAGAGGTCCCTCACATCGGCGGGACTACCAGCCCAGACATAGCTGCAAGAGAGGGAGCAGAGGGTTACGGGGGGGGGCGGGCGGGCGGCGGGGCCGGCCTCCTCTCTGCGTCATTCCTCCGTGTCCTCGGGGCTGCGTAACTCTCCATTAACCAGCCTTGGGCTCGGTTAAGGCGTGGGGGGACCTACTGCAGGGGACAGGGTGCACATGGGGACAGACCCTGCTCAAGCGCTCCTGTGGAAGGGGGGGGTCTCCGGCCTTTCCGGAGGGGGGGGGGCGGGGGGAAGGCTGTGCTAGACACACCGCAGTGGCTTGTGTGTAGCGGACGGAGGCCCCGACTCCCCAGAGGCCACCTCTGTAGACAGAATGGACTGACCTGCTCTCTCTCCCTAGGCGAAGCCGGGACACGCCTCAGGCTCCCCTCTGCTGATCGCTGGGTATCGTAAGGGTGAGTCGTGGGCCCCCAACATCAAAGCCACGGCATGGCCCAGGGCCCCAGAGAGATGCAAGTCCCAGCTCGGCCTCAGGGAGTCCTCCAGTCTCCTCTCGGAAGGAGAGAGGAAACGGTGCCAAAAGGCCCAGGGCAGCGGGCGCCTTCCGGTGGACTCCTGGCACGAATGTCATTTGAAATCTTTTAACTTTCGTGTTGTTTAATTTTTGTCAGAACGATGGTTCTCATTAATTTATGTATCGCACATTAATACACTTGTTCACGTAGTGATGCGCGCTTCAATTTCCCAGCTCATTAATTCCAACAATATTAATTTATCTCCGACTCACCGTTACAAGTCTATGGAAGCCCCGCGTGTGTACACAGGGCTCACGTGACACCACCTCGCCAGGGGCCCGGCCCCGTGGGCGGTGGGCAGGCCCCGGCCCCGGCCTTGCGAGCAGCGCTGGGGCCCCGGGCGTCCCTCTCACACACTGACAGGTGTTGTGAAGACAATGATTTCAAATCACTGATACCTTTCCAGGTCCTTTTTTGAGCATTAGTTCATCAAAGTGAAATATGCCACCGACTTCACAAAAGGGCCAGTTAGTCTTCTCCACGGGGACGTCCTCAGCACCCAGCAGAGAGCCTGGCACACAGTAGGCGCTCAGTGAATACTGGTGGAAGGGGCTCGTGTGTTTAAAGGAGTTACTGGATTGGATTTCACCGGGAGGAGCAGAGACCCAAGGTGTCTGAAAGAGGCCAGAGGGTGGCCCTGAATCTCAGCGCCTGGGGCCTCGGGGCACCCCAGAGCCACGGGCAAGTGGGCGCCCACGTGGCCCCGCCTGCCACACGCGGCACAGGCCACTGCCCGGGGGACCCAGCCCTGGGCGGCGCTGGGGGCCTGCTCAGCGTGTCCCAGCTGTGAGCAGCTGTGTCCGGGAGGCGCCTCCCTCTGCCCTCGGGGCCAGCCCTTCTCCTTGAGTCTTTGGAGGAGACACTTAGAAACCAGCTCCGCCTGGCACGGCCCAGGCCCACTGCCCTCTGCAAGGACGGCCGGCCAGGAGGGGCTCTGGCCTGTTGGTCCAGGCCCCGGAGGGCAGGCTGCTCTGAGATGGGCCCGGCCGGGGACACTCTGACCCTCCACCGGGCCCTGGGGTCCTCCGCTGCCTCTGAATAAGGAGGCTGTGGCCGCAGGAGCTCCCGGCGGGGCCTGTGCCCGGCGGAGCCTGTGCCCGGCGGGGCCTGCGCCGGCTCTGGCAGCCGTGGCCCTGAAGGCCTGTGCACAGAAAGGGTCTGAACGCAGACCTGCTCCTGCCTCCCCAGGGGGCTCCCTTCCCTGAGCTGCACCAGGAGGACACAGGCTGTGTTGGGAGCTAAGGAATCTGGGTGTCATTTCTGAGGACAGGCTGAGGTAGGGGCGCCTCGAGGGGGACCACAGGGAGCATGCAATGGTGGGGGCGCTGCAAGGCCTCCGAGAATGTGCCAAAGGAAGGGCCAGGACTCCTGCCGCCCAGGGACACACCCAGCATGGTCTCCACCCTGGCCTCACGGCCCAGCCTGCCCTCGGGAGGCCCTGGGGACAGTCCCACCAGGGCTCCCGGAGCCCGCCCCGCCCGGCCCCAGGCGCGCACCGCCCTCACCTTGGAGTCCGTTCCCGTTGGCGCTGGTGCAGGAGGGAGGAGGAGAGGCTTGGGGCCGGACCACGGGCGCAAAGGCGCTCTTTTGTTTCACTGCAGAGATGACATTGGCAGGTGAGAATGAGAAAATGCCGTGGGCACTGCTACAGTTTGAAGGGAGGGTGACCGAAGAGGCTGCCATGGTGGGGCTGGACGGCACTACTGCAACAAAGCAAACACGGTCAGGACGCGCGGCGCCGTGCGGCACACGACACAGAGACTCGCGGGCCGCCGGGGACAGCGGGGCCAGGCACGCATGCCAGTCTCCGCGTGGCCCCTCTCTGGACAACAGGCAAACGCTGTGTCGGACTCGGTTCCAATTGGGCGGCCCCGCGTCATTCCGATTGGGTTTGGGTTTGGGTTTGGGTTTCCAATGCGATCGCATGGGGCCCGATTGAGGTCAATTTCCTGTCGCCAGGTGGGCGCCCAGCCTCCACAGCCACCCTTCCTCGTGTCCAGTAGCTCACATCACAGAACATCCAAGCAATGCACACATTTGACTTTGAGTGAAAATGAATCTGTGCGATGACGTGTGACAAAAACAGACACTTACTGCCGTAGGGAGAGTTAGCGGAGGAGCCATTAAGAAATCCAGGCGAGCCAGGGACCCCTAGATTGGCCATGGCGCCACTTCCATATCCATTCATGCTAGTGCTCACTGTGTTGTAATTGGACTGCTGGGGAGTACTGCTGGGGACGTAGCCTCGCGGGGACACGCTGCTTGTATTGCGACTGTAGCCGACTGTTAAAATCCCCCCCGCCCCCCCGGCCAAAAATAACATTATTATCAGGGAGAGACACTGGGGGGGTTTCCCCGCAAATCTGTATCATATAGTAAACATTTCTCATCGACCTCCTGCGGTGCTGGTGCCCCCGCGCCCCTAGCAGCTCCGACAGCCTCGTCTCGCCCGGGGACCCCTGGCCGCGCGTGTGGCCGCCAGGCCCGGCCCGTCCCTGCTGGCCTGGACGGCCGGAAGCGCGCTTCGATCTACCCGTCAGCCGCTTGCGGGTCTCGCTAGAAGCAATTACCAACAGCTCAGACTCCCGGTCGGGCCCCACTAGGTGAACCCACGCCTCCGCAGACCCTCAAATGCCATGGCTGACGAGAAACGCTTGTCTGTGGCCAGACGCCCCATAAAAGGCTGTGTGGGGGGGGTCACTTTTCCAGCTGCGGTTTCTGTGAGTGTGGGGAGGGGCCGGGAAAGGGCTCCCTCCCACCATGGGGTGCGCAGAACCCCCTCCCGCAGCATAGCTGAGCTGCCTCTGGGGCGACTGCCTGCAGGATGTGTAAGAGGAGGCTGACAGCAGGGGCTGCACCCCACTGCCCCAGCCTGGGATGGGGGCGTGGTGGGGAACAGGCACTTCTTTACACTTGATCATGACAGACTGAGAAACCAAGTCCCACCCACGCAGCATATCTGAGGAGAGCCCCGCCGACTGACCCATCCCAGCTACCCTGTGGCTCACCCAGACTCAGGAAAGCCAGGTGGCTCACAGATAAATTCAAGGAAACGTCTAGCAAATAGCATACCCTGAGTGCAAGCTGACACGGCTGCTACAGGGGTCCTGGGGCCTCTGTTCTCTGCACGGCGCTTGTGGGCAGAGCCGCAGAGGACCGGGCACTGCCCACGCCCCGCGGGACTGGGGACAGGCCAGCTGTGGCCAACTCTCAACCGCCCCCAGCAGGGTCCGGGAAGGGGTCCGCCCTGCGCGGCCACCTACCTTGGTCGTTGGCTTGCGATGTCTCGGACACGTTCACGGCCAGCTGGCTGCTGAAGGAGTTCACACCCATCATGCCCGTGTGCGCGGGGGTGTTGCCCAGCGTGGGGATCTGGTTGTGGTTGCGAGGGACGCTGTACAACGCCTCCGCGATGTCCGCTGCCCGCTTCAGGATGATCTCCTGGCCAGGAGGGGAGCCCGTCACCGGAGGCCGGGCTCGGGGGCCGCCCCCCAGCGCCCAGTCTGCGTGGAGCCGGCAGGCCCCCGGGAGCGCAGCCCCAGCCCCCGCCCCGCCCACCGCACCTCCCTGGGGAAAAGGATGGCGGTGGCCACCGTCCCTGGGGCGGACTGACAACTGCCTTTTCAATGGGGCAAGGAATTCCCTTAGGAAGGTCGTTCAGGGTGCTTCTGGGACGGCACGTCTATATTCCTCACCTGCAGCCCCCAGGCCCCCCCGCAGGGCGCACCGGGGCAGAGCAGGGGCACATCCCCAGAGCTTCTGTGCCACAAGTCCCGGCAGCACCCACAGTCCACCAGCCCCTGAGCCCACTGGGTGGATGCCAAGGTGCTTCTGTTCCTGTGGCAAGTCCTGCTCTGGTCCCTGACCCTGACCCTGACCTGCCATCTCCTGCTTGAACAGTTAGCATGAGGGCACAGACACGCGGGGAGGCTGCCCCACTCCCGCCTTGTGGTCAGTGGCTGTGCCCAGGCCCACTGGCTGTTCACGGGCCCCGGTCACCCCAGGAAGGGGGGGGTGTCCTCCGCCACCGCCTACCTGGTTGTTGTGGGGCATCCCGTATAAGGCTTCCACCAGGTCGGCCGCCCTCTTGAGCAAAACTTCCTGAAAGAAGAGAAAAGCAGTGACCACTGGAGGAACTAGTGCGCCCCCCGAGAAAGCGGTAAATTCAGTTACACTGCGGGCGGGAGACCCCCGAGAACCCCCGGCAACCCCG
>NC_138088.1:57619400-57621900 GCF_964212035.1 Myotis nattereri | reverse complement strand
TCGGGATCACCTTCTGCAACCGCTGAAAACCGTAATCTATGGTCGGCTCGTTAAGGGCTGTAACAGGACAGAGAGGCAGTCGGGTTAGTGGCTTTCACGTCATCCGTTCCTCGTGTATTGCACGCGCACGCACGGCTGTGCGTGTCTCCCTTTCTGATGCTCTGGGAGGCGAGCACCCCCGACTGCTCCTTCTCTCCCAAGGAGTGGGCTTCCCCCCTTTCCTTTGCACGTAAAAGCAATGATTATTTCTAATCTATAATTAGACTGGAGGAAAGGCAAAGGGTGACTCCATATATTGTAGAAATGGCGGGGCCGTCAGGAAGTTGCAGGTCTCGGGGCGGGGACAGCCATCAGCACCGTCAGGATCACTGTCTGCGGCGTGCGGTGCTTCCACCCCGGCCAGGGATTTATGGGGAGCTGGCAATTATGACATATGTCCGGCTATTGCTGGCTTCAGATTTATCCCTGTGGTCCTTTTCTGTCTAGCATATTGCCAGAGCACAAACCAGGCAGGGGGACCACTTACTCTTGCAAAGCTTTAATAATCTGCGAACGGCTGACGACCAGCTGATGTAGAGCGCCATCGTTCCACCAGCCTCCCGAAAATTGCCGGCCACAAATAGTAATTAATCTTTTTATCCCTCAAATTGTAATTTTGACTATGAACTGTGCGGGGCCATAAATCAGCGGCCCGCGCGCCGCGTACAGTGCATGAATCACGGCCGGGACCCCGTCCGACGGCTCGCTCTGTGTTTAACAAGCTTTATAAGGAGTCATTGGGCTTTGTTATGGCTCTGCCTGACTCCAACCGGCTCGGAGCCCACGGGCCCGGGGACGCGGTGAAGATGGAAATACTTATTAGAGTACATTACTTCCCGATGTAGATAGCGTTTTCCGTGGAGTCACGCCAGGGGTGCGTGGCGCGACATAAATCACCGAGTTTTCCGAGACTAATAAGACCGGCCACCACCGACGCGTCACGCGGCCCGCCGTTTGGGCTGTCGCTCGCTAGTCAGCACGTAATCTGACGATTGCCACCACCCCACGTGGCGGGTCTGCCAGCTACGCGCTGGAGGAAGGAGGGGAGAGGCCGCCTCTGAAAAGGGCTCCCCGAAAGAACTGGCCACCCTTGCCCTCCGGCGCTCGGGCTGGCGGCGGACACCCACGGCGGGCCTGGCCAGCGGCACCGGAAGCCGCGGCGGGCACTCAATAAGCGGCCCGCACGCTGAGGCCGCGATACGGTTTGACATTCCATCACCCATCCCGGAGACAAAGGTCCGCACAGGAATGTGAAGTAAGACATTTTCTTGTTAATAAAGCATTGATCCGACATATTGATTTTACATGACATGGCTTTTGCTGCGATTTCGCCCTCTTTTTCCCTTTGCAAATCGCACAGCTCTTCCCAGTGCCCGGGCACGGGTGACACGGCGGAATTTCTAACTCTCTGTGATGTAAATTCTATACGTGCAAAACCACTTCATAATCAAACCATTAATCATCAGAAGCTGTCAGCAGTGACTTGGGGGACAATTTGTCATGTCTCTGCCGGGCCGGGACGCGGGCGTCGGGCGGGAGTGTGGCGCGGGCCGCCGGGTGGATGGGCCTCACCCCGCGACTGGCCCAGACAGGAGGAGATAAAGTATTACGTTTCTTGATTAGGGAACAAAAAAGGAGGCCCACTGTGCGTTTCCCTCGTGTCAGGGCTGCTTCTCTCCCCCGCTAATCACCATGACTGTGTGACTTAATGAATCGGCCTGATGAAAGGTGATCAGAAAAGATAGATGGGCGGCCGCTATTGATTTCATGCAAATGCGCTGACAGGTGATAGACGCTTTAATGCGAGCTTTCAGAAGCCTTATGACTTGGAATAACCACACACTCTCATTCCGGGAGGACACTGCCCAGTGTTTCAGTTCAAGGGACGCTGTTCTCCTCGCACCAACATTTCAAAGCAGGATAAACGGGAGGGCCCCTGGCACCCCTTGCTTCAGCCCAGAGAGCGTTGACATGTCACAGGCACTGCCCAGAGGGAGCGGGGCACTGGGGCGGGCTGCTGGGAAGATGACATCATTGAACCCCCGCGGCCTCTGCCACACCGGGTGGGGGCGGGGAGGCTGTGTGAGCAGCTTGGCTGCGGGAAGCCCCAGGACTTTACATGGAAGGATTAGAAAAAATTGCCCTTGTCTTGGAACTGCAGAAGTGACACACATCCTGGCTCCGGGGGGTGCTGGATCACTGAGTGGGGGGGGGGCTCCAAGCCGCCCCAAGAGCAGCACAGCCCACTGACCACCTTCCGAGGACCGCACAGAACCCACCACCCTGCACCCCGGGGGGCGCCGCCGAGATCTCTCCGGCAAATTCTCCAACGGGAGGAGAAAAGCCGAAGACCCTTCGCACACATCTCATAAATCCTCGGCCCGTGGCGTTTACAAGGCAAGGCCCAGCCGGCAGGGCAAGGCTCTGGCACGTCCAGTCGCCGAGCCCCGAGCCAGGCCAA
>NC_138088.1:57581900-57616900 GCF_964212035.1 Myotis nattereri | reverse complement strand
GTTAAATAAGATATAGTGTGTTTTCCGAACAGGGGACCCAGGCCCTGCCCCAGCAGACTGCACGCCTTCCGTGTGCCTGAATGAACACAGGTTGTAATGTGTAAAAATTAAATAAAGTAAAATTAAATTGCTCAATACAAAGACATCCCTCTAG
Organism: Myotis nattereri; assembly: GCF_964212035.1. NCBI lineage: Eukaryota > Metazoa > Chordata > Mammalia > Chiroptera > Vespertilionidae > Myotis > Myotis nattereri. The sequence goes on along the minus strand of NC_138088.1, from coordinate 57,616,746 downwards.
AGGGTGTTAGTGATTTCAGTGACAAAGTGCTATTTGCTGACAAGTAGTTTACACATTAACCAGCTGAATCCGAGGGGGGAAAATGCCAATAGCAATTATATCACCTTGAGGTTATTAAATGTCCCACTGATAAGTAACTAGGTGAACTTGACCAGGTGATAAAGACTGCTGTGAGCAAATGATCGCGCGGTGAAGAATGTCTCTCTGTCCCGCTGGCTTCTCCAGATAGCTTTTCTTTCAAAAATGACTGTATAAAAAAGTGGCATTAAAAATGTGTGGCCACCGAAGACGAAAGCGGTGTCTGGCTCCCCCTGAATGCCTCACCCCGCCAGAGCCCCTCCATCACTCCGCGGCAGAAACCCTACACAGAGTCTGCAAAGGCCTGCTTTTTTCCTCCTTTTTTTCGGCTTTAAAATGATGCTAAGTTCTCCACTTTATCATCAACTGTCTCCTCCAAGTGCATTTCATCTATAAGAAATTCAGATGCTCGGGAAATTAAAATTTCAAAGATCTGCTGCAAAAAAAAAAATCAATGGGGCGAGATCAATGCTCATAGAAATTTCATGAACTTTGAACTGATCCGGGCATGATGATGAGAGGTGGTTGGAGTTTCAGGCGGCTGACGGCTCCTGGCGCGGATGAAACGCGGTCAGGGCAGCCTAGAGGAGGGCCGCATTTTAGATGGGTTTCTGCTTTCATATTTTGTCCGACAAAAAAATTAATTTTTAGTCTATTTCAGTAACAAGCAAAAATGGGGGGGGGGGGAATCTGCCTTCCCGACGTGACCTGTAATACCCCCACTTCTTAAGAGCACCTAATGCTTTGCACATTAACGCGGCCACGAAATGAAATCGGTTCCCTTTGCAGCCGATTGCAGGTGCAAATTAATATTGTAAAATGAAGATCAATACATGGACAGGGCCAAATCAATAGTGGCTAAATTATTGCTGCATTTTCCTCCTCATTCAAGATGAGTTGTGTTTTCCTCTCAAAGTCAATACTTTGCAGCTTTTCTCATTAATTTCTCAATAAATTTGGCAATGAATTTCAATCACAGCGCCCGGCAGGGCGAGCCAGGCACCGTGGCACGCCCGGCAGCACAAAGGCCAGCGATTCTGCATCGCTTGCCAGGAGGCGCTGCCCCCGGCAACTGGCCTGCTCGCCGGGGCCTGGCCCGGGGCAGCGGGCCACCCCTGGACACCGACCAGAAGTCTCGGGGTGCCCCTTCTTCGACACCAAGCGGCTTACCCTAGGTTGCCCTCATCAAACTGACGTGGCTTTTCCAGCGCCCCAGCATGGGGTGGCTCACCCGCCCGGGGCCGGCCTCTGATCCTCACTGCGGTTGCCCCAGATGGCCCTCCAACCCGCTAAGCAAAGGGCGCTGTCCGCAACCAAGACTTGCAAGGACGGGCAAGCGCCTCGCTTGACTTCTAATTGGAGGACGGGCACCCCTCGCCGCTCGCATGGGGAACACGGTTCCACATGCACACAGACGGCCCCGCTGGCCGTGTGGTGTGCACAGGGCCCCGCGGCCACTCGCCGACGCCAGGCAGCGGACGGCGGCATTGTGAAAAGGGGACAGCTAGTGCAGAAAGGGGACAGCTCACCTCCCTTGCTACCAAAACACCCTGGCTGACAGCTGCTGGGTTGCACCGAAACAATTCTCTTCATTTCCTCCACGAACGCACGGGACTGCGGCTTTTAGAGTCCTGTTGACTAGCCCCTACCTCAGGCCTGGCCGGTGGGCACTAAGCCACCTTAGTCTGCCCCGGGGACAACTCCCCACAGTGCGGCCCTGAGGTAGGGACGTGGCTGGGCCACCCCATGAGCCCTCGCATCCCCCCTCGAGGCTGTTCTAGCAAATATTACCGCTCCCCATGGACAGAAGGGCTGTGAGCAAGGCAAAGGAGAAGCCAGAGAAGAAATCAAGGCCAGGCGCCCCACGCGGGGTCCCTTTTCTCTAAGAAACAGTCGAGTGTCTGGTGTCATCCACCCGCTTAAAGATACTGGGAGAGGGGACTTAAAACCCAGTGGGCAACGCTCTGTGGAGGACCATCGGGCAACGGATTTGCACACATCACACGAGTGTAAAAACCTCCACTAGAAGGTGAGCTGGAAAATGAGCTACGAGAGCTCGTCCCTCCCCAGACCAGGTGTCCCTGGCCCAGAACGGCCTGTGTTCCCGAAGCCGCCAGCCCCCCATGGGGCTTCCCAGGCCACCTATGCTCTTGTTCAGGGTCCGTCCTCCTCCTTGATGGTGGGGCCATCACCCTGTGTCATGGCACCTGCCCTACTCAGTGCAGAGCACACAGTAGGTGCGCAAAATAATGAGTCACAATGGGGGGCTTCCTGAGGTTACAGGATACAAGGTGAAGGTATCAAAATGGTGATTTTGAGAAGCCGAAGTGAGCGTAATGTTTCTCATATGTCTACACAAAAACCTGGTCACAAATACCTCAGAGCAGCATGACTGGTGATACCCAAGTGCCCGTCATTGACGACTGGGTAACAGGATGGGGTCCATCCTATGCTGGGGTACTACGCAGCCGGGCTCAGGGAGGAGGCCCTGGTCCACACTGCAACACGGGGGAGCCTTGAAACTGCCACAAAGGACCATCTACTGCACAGAACGTCCAGGAGAGGCCAATGCACAGAGACAGGAAGGAGATGGGTGGCCGCCTGGGTGGGGGAGGGAGCAGGAGGAGCGGCTGACTGCTGAGGGGTACGGAGTTCCTCCCTGGGTGTTGAGAATGTTCCTCAGTAGATTAGTGGCTGCACAACTCTGTGAATAGACTAACAACCGTGCACACTTTGAATGGGTGGGTGTTTTGTTCTGTGACCTAGACCCGAATAAAAAACCCCATTTTACGCGAGCGTAACCTCTCTGTCTGGCTTAGCGTCTGTGGGCCAGCGCTGCCTGTGCCGGGAAGGGCCTCCGTGGTCCGAATGCCGCCTGGCACCTGTGTAAAGCGGGGGACCTCCCGGGTGTGGCCCCGCTGCGGGGAAGGGCAGGGAGAGGGAACAGGCTTCCCGACAGCACCGCCTCTCAGCCTCCACGAAGGCGTGTTCACCTCCCGCTTTCTCGGCTGAATAAAGAAAAGGAATGTTCTCGGAGCCGTAAAGACCTCGCCCAGACAACGTAAACACTGGGATCCCCAAACACCGTCCTTGCGCCCAGAATTCTGGGTCACGTGTCTCACGTACAACAGCCCTATTTTCACACCAGGGCCCCTGAAATCCCAAACGTGTGGGGAAGAGAAGGCCCCTGTGGGGGCGCCCGAGCTCCTCCCCCCCCATGGCAGCCCTGCCTATACCCGCCTGACCGGCCCCCCGACTCCTCCTGCTCCCTGCACACGGCCCCCCAGAGGACCCCCAAGAAAATCTCAGGGAGCCTCAGCCGTCCCTCTGCTCAAAGAACCCCACCCCATTCATGACTTTTATTAACGTCTCTCCACCTGCTCTGTCCGTGGCTGTACACGTGGCTGAGCAGCAGACACCTCAGTGAGCCCCGAGCCCGGCTGTGGGGGAGGCCCCGCCGCTTCCCCACCCCCAGCACCAACAGCACCTCCCTCTCTGGGCCACCTGCCCGCCCGCCTGGCCCAGGTGGCATCGGGCAGACACTGAGCGGCAGGAACCCAGTCCTGGTGACTGTGACCTTCAATGTCACATCCTCCGACACCACGCCGGCCACAGCGATGAATGTCAGCTGGTGTTTCCCGAGCGCAGAAGAAGGAAGTGACGTGGACAGTCACGGAGTTGGGTCAGCGAGGACGAGAGGCAGGGCGTGGGGACGGCGTCCGGGATGCAGTCGCTGGGACTGTGACCACAGAAGGAGCGTGTGAGCTCCCCATGGGCGGGACAGCACCTCACACGTGGGCATCTCGCTTTCGTGGTATTTCGTGGTGAAGCAAGTCACTTTGTGAAGTAACCTCCGCTTTAACTGACCACGTTTTAACTGACCACAAACACACGAGGCAAATTGAGAGTCTGGGACACTGTCGCCCGAGGCCCAGCATGTTGTGGAGCGAACACTAGGCCACCCCGTGGTGGCCGCCCTTCAGCCACAGTAACACCAGGAGCTCCCTGCCCCGCCCCCCCCCCCCCCCGCCCCCCGTGCAGGTGCCTGCTCACCAGCCCGGCGCCGGCAGGCCCCACAGGGGTGCCTGGGACGTGTCTGTACCAGGGACGTGCTCATCAGAAAACACCGAGTTGGTCTTCAAAACCAGGGGGGAGTGGTTATCGCAGCTAACGCACCTGCTCATCCCCAGCGCCAGGCGCATGGTCCAGGAGACGGGAGGAGTGCAGCACGGGGTGCCTGGGCAGGGCGGCGAGGGGGGTGCCTGGGCAGGGGGGCGAGGGGGGTGCCTGGGCAGGGGGGCGAGGGGGTGCCTGGGCAGGGCGGCGAGGGGGGTGCCTGGGCAGGGGGGCGAGGGGGAGGTCCCAGGGCAGGGCGGTGAGCGGGGTGCCCGGGCAGGGCCTTCCTTGGAAGGAAAAGGGTGAAAAGATGGAGAAGGCCTCTGGCAGAATCCCCCACATCTAACCACCTCAGTGCCTGACTCCCCATCTTCACTGGTCATCTGATGCGGGGGGAGGAGAGCACCCCACGGGGGGGCCCCCTTGCCAGACAGTGGGATTGCGGCGTGCGCAGGGCAGGGCATGAGGAGGGCGGCGTCTGGAAGGGAGGAGAGGACCAGCGACCCACCGCCAGGCGCGCCTGAGGGACCTTCCTCCAAACAGCCTGGGCCCGCGTCACTGAGCCCTGCCCGGCCCGCCGTGGAGGCGGAAGCGGCTGTGTTAGCATCTGACACGCTCTCCAGCGAGCCTCCCAGAGCACGTGCCGTCCTCACGCACACGCTCAGGGCCCCCGGACCCGAGTCACGCACACGCTCAGGGCCCCCGGACCCGAGTCACGCACACGCACAGGTCCCCCGGACCCGAGTCACGCACACGCTCAGGGCCCCGGACCCGAGTCACGCACACGCTCAGGGCCCCCGGACCCGAGTCACGCACACGCTCAGGGCCCCGGGACCCGAGTCACACACACGCTCAGGGTCCCGGACCCGAGTCACGCACACGCTCGCTCGTTGTCAGCATGGAAACTCGGGCCCACGTCACAGACAGTGCTCACTAACAGCCTTCCATGCTCAGAAAGTTCGGGTTTTGCATTTTCTACAACTGACTCGGAGAAAGATTTTTTCAATAGACTTTTCCTCGGCCTGAGCTCTGGGGCTCTCGGCCGGGAGCAGATGAGTGGGGACAGGTCCACGACCTCCAGCATCAAGGTTTCGGGGGCGAGCGCGAGGCCCACCTCCGGGGACAGCCACCGCGTGCACTTCCAGCCGCGGCCTGTCCGTCCGCACGTCCGGCCGTGGAGCGGCGGCCGGTTCTCGGGACAGGCCAGGCAGCAGGAAACAACGCGCGCTGTCCAGTTCCCGTTCCATCTGCGGGGGGCCACAGACGTCCACTTGCTGCTTGTCCGCAGGGCCACACTCTGTGTCGGGGTCCCTGGGACACGGGCTCTGGGTCCTCATGGGCGAGCTGAGGGGCATTCTCTCCGTCGTTTTTGCACCCCGTCATCTTGGCGTTACTTAGCACTCAGGTTGGTCAGTCACCTGGCTGGGCTTCCAAACGGTCACTGGTTCGCTGCCCGCCATCCCTGTCTCCCCGGGCCCTTCCCACGCTGATCTCAGAAGTGCCACCTGCACCTGACCAACCTGAACGCGGCTCCAACCCACACGGGGCCCGTCCTCCAAGCCTCCCCTCCCCGCGCCTCCTGGGCGGCGGGCAGCGAGGCGGGACCCTGCCCACCGGGCCTGGCCCAGCGGCTGAGGGCCAGGCCGCCTCCCCGCCCGCCGCCTCCCCACAGCTGCCCGATGACCCTTTTGTCCTTTGGGGAAGATGAATGGCTGTCTCCGCGGGGCTGCGTTCTGTCAGGTTGGGTGCCGGAGAGTCGATACCTTCACCTTGACACGGAAACTTGGTGATTTATCCCTCGGTGTCTCCTCCGGGGTGAGCGCGGCCCGGAGAGTGCAGCCAATCGGGGCGCGGGGGGCCGACTTTGGTCACAGCCACTTGGAAAGCAACCACAGCCCCTCTGATGACAGACAAATGTGTCTTGTTAGCGACTGCCCAAAAGCGCTTGACTTGTACTAATAACAGAAAGGCCATGCTGGTCACCGAGGGTCCAAAGACGAAGCACCCTGTCACCAGCCTGGTTGGGAAATTAGCAAATAATGTTCTTTTCCTTGATAAATGGGTGACAGCTCCCTCTCACCAATCATTTTTAACATTTTGATGCGTGCCTGCGATCCCACCGGAGGAGCAGAAAAGTTTACTGGCCTCAATTTTCAGATGATGAATGGAACTCTCTAAGTGTGCGATTTCTGTATGAGGTATAGTTCATTTTAAGCAATTCTAGTAAATGGGTGTCACTGATTAGGACAAATCGTCTACTTGTGCAACAGCACACGCAGTGGGCCTCATTTTCCCGCCTCCGTGGAGACGGGGAGCGAGGGCACGGCCGCGACCCCGGCAGCCAGGGAGTCTGTCCGTCCAGCACCCACTCAGCACCCTCGCAGACGACCTGATGGCCATCCCGGATGTCTTGTCTGCGCCGTGTCGCCCGATGCGCAGGTGGGCCCTCTCCCTTCCCTGCGGCCCTCGGGAGCCCGGAATGACCCCCACGCGGCCCTCCCGTCCCTGTCGCTGGGGAAGGCTGGCCATCTACCACCAACAGGGAAGCAAGTGACAAGAGCAAAGGTAGGGGCTGCTGAGAGGAGAGGCCGCGTTGTCACATTCTGCGGTATCTGGGTCACTGTCCCAGCCCCCCAATTGTGGGCAGGTCTAGAGAGAGGCTGAGTGGAAAAGACATGCGCCAGCCTATCCTGCCACATAACGCACCACATACTAAAGCAAGGGTGTCGGCCCTGCAGGGAGCACGGACTTCCCCCAGGGCCCCTCCAACGGCCCGCGGCAACCATGAGCCAGTGAGGCTGCGGAGAGGGCTCGGCAAGGGCCCACCAGCACCACTGGGCCTCGTGGGCCGGGACAGATGGGGGCGCCCAGGAGTAGCCAACTGAATTGGCTGGAAGTGTCCCCAACTCCAGGACCCATGATTAAAATACCTGTTTCCCCACCGTGTCCCCAGAGGGGGTTGGGAATGTGGCCTGACCCCGGGTTTCACCGAAGGGAGGCTTAGCCCGGGTGGGGCACAGTCAGAGTATCTGGTCTCGGGCGGCAGTTGGCCGGCTGCTGTGGGGAGACAGCCATTTGTTTGCAGGGCGCTGGCCGGGGCGACAGCTCCTGGCTGGCTGTGGTCGCAGGCGCTATTGACTGCAGTGCGTCCCCCGCTGTTGACAGAATCGCATCTCAATGTGCACAAAGATCTTCAAGACACTTCAGACTACGAGCACCCTTCAAGGGGCGAGTGGAGTGGGGGTTAAACGGCGGAGTCCGCCGGGGGCCGTGGCGCGGGCACAGGAAGGAAACTGCCACCCGCGCTGCCGGGACAGCACCCGGGGACCTGACGTGTCGCCCGTTTAAGGCACAATCTGACTCTTTTAAATCAAAAAAGCAGGAAACGTAAATAGTGTATCAGAAAGCACACAAACTGTTAGCAATGACTGGCTGAGGAACGATTTCATACGCTTGCAATCGAATGCACGTCTTGGTGCGGGAAATAATCATGTGTATGTCCCCGTCCAGGAAATAAATTGCAGACAAGCTCCGTCTGTGCCCGCCCTGGACGCGTTTACCAGCGGCCGCCAACATCTCCCTTCGCGACTGGGCTTGGCCCGCGGCAGACGACGTGTTGACTCCTGGTAATTTATGATAATTTCTCTAATTGAGCAAAAGAAATTGCTAAAATGAGAGTGGGTCCGCCAAACATTGGGTCCAAGAGTTCAAGAGCAGGAGCCCCCATGAGTGGCCCTGGCGTCCTGGGGAGCCCCTGGAAGGGACGCCACCACCCATGAGCTTCACTGCTTCTGTGCGACGGGAACCCGTCCCGCCAAACGGACGCCTCAAGTCACACGCACACTCGTGCACGGACACCCACACCTGGACACGTGTCTGCAAAGGTAGCGTCCACCCTCACATAGCTTCAGTTCGAAGCAGACAAATTCCAATTTGTCTTTATCAAATAACACCGCAAAGCTTCTCTTCTACTTAAAGAAGAATTCTGTGGGCCCTGCCCATCGGATGGGTTTCTCCTGGGGAAGCGAGGGGCGGGAGACGGGTCAGTCTGCCCGGTTAGCGGGCGTGAGCGTCTCAGGTAGGCTGTTCCGGGACCTCGGTAATTATTATTAAACAAGCAAACGAGACGCGATTAGACAAATATTAAAACAAGCGTGGCACTCAGGTATCAATTTGCACTCTTCACTTTTAAACGCAGCGAATATCTCATTAATTTAATTTTAGGGGCCCGGCGTTTATACTGCATTTTACAGTCTAGAAGGCAATTTACTATTAACTGGCAATTACATACAGAGTGATTGTTAATTCTGCGCCTAAGTGCTAGCCGCTTGGAAATGGCTCCCGCTCTCTCATTTCTGACCTCACAACAGGGGTGAGGCTCGCTGGGAATGCGCGGGCCTGGGAGGGAGGAGCCGGACATGTCACTTGTGACTCGTTCTTTTAATTCACTGGCTAATCAACCGAATGGCCACTGCTTCCCCAGGTAACTGTGTCTGTAGTGTAGGCAGCAGGCGAAGGGGCCTGTGGATGGGCCTGGCCACCTCCCCTTCCCTGGGCGGGGCCCTCGGGGAGCGCCACACCCACTCGGGGCTGAGGGACCGGGCCTGGGCCCGAGGAACCTGGTGTTTCTCAGATCCCCATAAACAGATCACTTAGGCCTTCGCCCCTGCGGGGGGGGTAGGGGGGGTTCCTCCTGGGCTCAGGTTCCTTATCCAAGGCGGCTGCTGGCGGGAAGGCTCACCACCAGGGTGTCCCTGCAGCCTCTGGGCGGGGGCGCTGATGGGAGCCAGATGCCCAGGGGACGGTGCCCTCCCTGCAGGGGCTGCCCTGAGCCCGGTGCAGAAGGCGGGCTCGGCTTTCAGGGGCGCAGTTCCCAGCGATTATTCTTTGTCCCCATCAATTTCAGGGCAAGCAAGTCAGACAGCAGCTTCCAGGTCAGACAGGCTACGACCCCAGCTCACCTCCGCTCCCTGGGCGTGTAGGCCCGTATCCCTTACACGGCGTTTGAAATGCATATTCCCGTTAATGATTGGGGTGGGGGAGGCCGTAAATTAGCCTTCTGCTAGCAAAGGCCCCGCTCGCTGAATGGCTCCATTGAAGGCCCATCCGTGGGAGAACGCTCGGCTCGGTGGAGAAAATCCCGAAGCCTTGGGCAGCCGGGCCCCTGCACGTCGGGCCCAACAAGCCCAGTCCGCTTGGAGTGGACACCATGTCCACTGGGGAGTGGAAGACGGGCCACTGGGTGGCTGATGGACCTGACTCAGGGTTAAACTCCTTCCCATGGGGTGGAGGAGGGTGGCGTAGAACACCCCAGAACTCCCCGAGGAGGTGGCTGGCCAAGGAAGGGGTCCTGGCCAGCTGGAGAGCACAGAGAGTGGCCAAGCCCGGCCGGTGTAGCTCAGCGGTTGAGCATCAACCCAGGAACCAAGAGGCCGCTGGTTCGGTTCCGATCGGGCCACATGCCGGGCTGCGGCCTCCATCCCCTGCGGGGGGTGTGCAGGAGGCAGCCAATTGATGATGTTTCTCTCTCATCAATGTTTCTATCTCTCTATCCCTCTCCCTTCCTCTCTCTGTAAAAAATCAATAAAAACATTTTTTTAAATAAAGAGGGTGACAGAGAGAGCTGCTGGGATAGCCACACCCCTCACACTGGCCCTGGAGCTGGCCCTCGCCACGCGACACCCACTGGCCAGTGACAGGCGGCTCCTCCCAGCGCATTTTCCAAAGGCACCTTTGTTTATGATGCTCAGCCCAGGGCCCTGCTCTCCCCGCTGGGACCAGAGTGCTCAGAAAAGAGGAGCCATCGCCCACAGCCAGCCCGCCTCCCTCTGAAAAGCCCACACGTGCAGAAATCTGAATGCCAAGGTCTGGTCGATGCAAGGACCCACTGAGGCCCATGGGGGGGGGCAGGGCGGACTGAACCCCGAGGGCCCGACAGTCCAATGGAACAAGCGGTCTCGCCACCCATGTCTGTGCAGAGCAGGTCGGTCCTGCCACACACATCCACGCTCCCTTTGGTGCCCCGCGGCCACCGAGGAGCATGTGTCACGTGGCAGACATGTGGCATGGCTCCTGAGTGGACAATAAAGGCCCCTTCCCTTGAGGGGCTCGGGACCCCGACAGAAGCAGTACCTTGCAAACTGTCCACAGGAGGCACCGCTCGCCGGGTACCACTCCACCGTGGGTCGGACACGCCCCTAAGTGCCCCCTGACCCTCACAAACCCGCGGGTGGGGCCGAGCAGAAGCGGCACTTGGGTCGGAGCATGGCGCCAGGTCCCCAGTCAACACCAAGCAGAGCAAAGCGGGCCCCGCTGCCTCCGCAGCCTGAAGTTCAAGGCCAGAAACCCAGAGACGCGCGGCCCCCCGGCCAGCAGTCAGGGAGAGGCACGCGGAGCGTGGGGGCGGGCGCGGCTGCAGCACACAGGACACGGCTGCAGCGCACAGGACACTGGCCGAGCAGAGGTGCTGAGAGAGGCACCGCCCAGGGAGGCCTCCAGACGCCCCCCCCCTCCCCGCCCCGGGACCCGTGCCCACAGCCCAGTCTCCTGCTGAGTGCGGGCATGTGCTCTCCAAGTGCCAAGGGTACAGCCCTCTGCGTGACTGTACGTTTTCATACACCAGGTGCCCCACAAGCTGCACAGGCTGCCCCTCCAGCCCTGGGCCTTTCCAAGAGCCAGGAGCACCCCGACCAGGAGGGGCTGGCACACTACCCACAGCTTTGTGGCCAATGCACTTGTCCTGGGTTTTGGGCAGCTCTGGACTCGCAAGGGGTTGGGGGTGGGGGCCGTGCTAGTCCCCTGGGAGGAAGCGACCCCTGGTGTGGGGCAGGTACCCCTGGTGTGGGGCAGGTACCCCCACGCACACCCTGACCACATGGAGGGGCTGAGGGGCTCAAAGAGAAGGCACCCTCCCCCGTCAAGGACCCCAGGTGTTGCTGGCAGCCCAGGCTGGCCCGGGGTGACCCTGGTCTCCTGGAAAGTGGGCGCTGAAAGCATTTACACTCTGCATGTCACACTCAGTCCTTCCTAAAATCGGGGTGCGTGAGGAACCCCCACTCTCTTCACACTCCAAAGTGGGAGGGACCTCGAGCCCACGTCACCTGCCTGCCGGACAGAGGACAGCCTTCCATCTGGCTGGGAGGCCAGACCTGCCAGGGCGTCCTGCCGCTGGTGACAGCTTGTGGGAGCCCTGAGCCCAGGCTCCCGCTATGGTCTCCCGCCGCCCTCGTACACGTCACGGCCACAACGCTTCAGGGACGAGTCCTTGTCCATGTCGCCCTCCCGGGTTTCAGCAGGTACTGCCCATCGTTAAATAGACTTCTCAAAGATGACAGTGTTTGCACTTGGCTAGGACAGAAATGGAGTCCTAACATGGCTTACACTTACTTATGGCTTCTCTCCACAGCAAGCTCGAAGGAATCCTGTCAACTAAGCAACTTTCCGATAACCAACAGTCACTGCAGAGGCAACCCTTCTGACGGTAGCAGTTTCTCTAAAACCCTCGCAGAAGCAGCGTAAGGCATGTGTGTGACCAGGCCTGGAACAGAGACCTGGCGTGCGTCGGAGGCCCCTCCTTTACAGGGTGTGTGGCCTTGGGCACATGACTGAACCTCTGAGTCTCAGCTTGTGCAAATGAGCAACGGTGACATCACTTGGGCAGCCACAGGATGAGAGCTGGGGTGACCTGTTACCGACAACCGCCCCCCACCCCTGCCCAGCCTGGCTTTCAAGGTGAGAAGGCCGAGGGCCACAACAGAGGGGCCCCAGGTCACATGCCCAGCGGGGGCCGCATCTGTCCATGGCGTCTCTCCAGCTCGGACGGGGACAGACACGGCTGCTGACAAAATCCTGCCCCTGGCCCAGGGCCTCCCCCAGCCTCTGCGCGCAGCGCCCGCCTGTGCCAACCTAAGGGGCATCTACTGCTTTGCCACGAACGCCAAGAAGGGGAACTCACCGGTGTAGACAAACCGCCCTGGAGCGCCTTTACAGAACTGCTTGGACTTGTAGGACAGGGTGACCTCGACGACGCCAGGAATGTGCCGCGGCGGGGTCTGGACTCGGATGGCGTGGGGCGTTATCAGCTACAAAAACCACACGGTGAGCAGGCTTTCAGGGCGCTGCTCGTGAGAGGGGACACTCGCCGGTTAGACGTAATTACCAAAATGAGCAAAATTGGACCATCGTCTGGGAGCGCCCCCGCCTAGCTGTCACCGGGGAGGCGGGGCCTCGAGCTCTTTAAGGAAAAGATCTGCAAACGGTCCCGGGTTTTCGTTGGCAGGAAAGGCCACAGGGCATCATTCACATGAAAATTGCCACCATATGTCCCCTGAAACCTGCTCCTGGCGATGCAGGCACTGGCTGTTCCAGTGTAGGGGGGACCTCCTACGACAGGGCTGGCACCCCAGGGCTGAGCGGGGGCGTTCTGCTCCCACCCACCGGGGAGCGTCAGTGAAAGGGGGATTTGCCACAGGGCGCCTCGTATCTGTGCCGTCATGCCCCCCCGTGGAAAAGCTCCCGCTGAGTGCCCGCGGCGCAGGCTCACCTCGCTCCACACCAGCATCGTCCCGAACACCACCTGTAGGCCGTCAAAGAAGTTGTCCCCGATGATGATCACGGTGGCGCCGCCCGTGGTCCAGCCTTCACTGGGACTGATCGCCTTGATGCACGGAGTGGCTGCTCACACAAGACAGAGAAGGCAGACTTTAGCGCCCGGGCGGCCACGCCGGCCCTCGCCCACCTCGAGTCTCCCGGGCGCAGCAGGAGGGGAGGCGGGCCATGCCTCCGGGCGCCGGGCGAAGGGCGATCATAGATCAGCATGCTGATGTGTTTAAAGCAAACTATTAAATGTTTTATAAAGCAAAGGCCAAGCCGCAGAATACTAGGGAGCCAGAAAAAAAAAATAGCAAATTATGTGTCAGGGCAAATACGACTATTACAAATGATTAAGCCTCATGCGCACGCGGCGCGCCGATTCATCTGCTCCGCTGTCCGGGTCTGAGCAGAGTCAATCAAAAGGCTGTTGAGGGGCTGGAGGAGCAAGTGCCTGGCATTTCCATTCCTCGGGAGGGCTAATTGGGTTGGGCTTTTCCATCCGCGAACTTTGCCTTTTGGTTCAAAACTTCATTTTCCTCTGTCACTCCACAATTACTACTTTTCACTTTTCATCAGGGAAAAACAATCAAAAGCGCTCTATTAATACTTTTGTCAAAGGTACACGTTTTACATCTAATATTGTTTGTCGACAGGAATCCCCGAGCCGCGGGCCTGACCTCTCTTTGTCTCCCAAGCCCTCGCATTTGCATGAGTTATTACAACGGCGCTGCCGGCCTGGCCTGCGCACAGGCGGCCCTGCTGGAGGGAGGGGAGGGCTCCGGTGGTAGAGGGAGGGCAGGGGGGAGAGGGGCCGGGAGGCCACAGCCTGGGGAGGCAGGCAGGCAGGAGGCCTGGCAAGGTGCTCCCAGCAGCCCCGTGTGGAGGCCAGGCCGGCTGAAAGCTGTGGCCTCATGGAGGCTGCTTTGTTCCGGCCTTTGATCAGCCCCTCTGCTAGGTAGGGGCAGACCTTGTCTCCTGCCTTTGATGGCTTTTTGCAGGCAGGCCCCCTGCAAAGGAGGGGCTCCTTAGACACGCTGGCTGCCCATCCCTGCTCAGTGCACAAACGAGTCACTTGCAGGGCCTTCTCTGACTGGCTGGTGCCGTCCTGGGGCCTCTGGGCCCATCCTGCCTCTCTCCCTCTCTCCCACTGGTACCCAAAGAACAGCTGTGTGGCCTGTGGGGTGGGTGGTAGGCGGCCCCTAGGACTTGGCAGGTTTCCTGCCTGATGCTGGGTCCAGAGGTAGTAGGTGGCCCAGGCCTCCAGCCTCCAGCCTCCATCCACAGAGAGGAGGAGGCCCCAGCCCTGGGCCACCCCTGGGCTTGTCCCCTCTACCTCCCAGCTTCCTGGCGGAGTGGGTGCAAAGACGAGCCGTGGATGGAGGAACCGGACCCGCTTTGGTGTTTTCCTCCCAACAACCTCTGAGGACATCTGTCCAAAAAGTAGCCACTAATCCTGGGAGACAGAGAAGGGCTCCCCCCCACTCCCCCAGTAGCCGAGTGCCTGCTCGCTGCCCGGGGTGTGTGCGCAGACGGGTGCCCCCCAAGGCCGCGGTGGGGCCTGATCCGACTGCTTGTCTCATCGGAGCCCCCCGTGCAGCTCGGCGTCAGATGAATCATCTTTTCAGACTCCGGGTCAGACGTGGCCGCACGTCCTCCTAAGCGGGCGTTTTCCGGAAGCCCGCGTGGTGGCTCCCCGCCGGGTCACGGCGGCAATCGGCAGACACCGTCTAGTTAATCACCATTAGCTATTGTTGTTGAGCAGCCCGCCGACATGCACCTTCCTTTGTTTGCTCTAATGTCGGACTAGCGGGGGTTATATTTGCTCATTCCGCCAGCATCTCCCTCTGCAGCGGGAGCGCAGAGCACACACTGGGAGCCCGCCCTTAACTAGCGCTGTTGACTTCATGCTAATAAGTTCATACAAATTTTCATTTCTGAGGCTTCCGAATGACATTTGCTTTTCTTAATTGCATGGAGAGCATTTGAAAAGGATCAGCTCTCTAAAGACTGACAAGTCTCCTCGAAGGGGGTGACCTTCATCAGCACAGCCAATTATGGCAAATAATTCGCACCAAAAAAAATTACAGTAAACAAATTTACTTTGGAGGTGAGAAAAGAAGAAGAAGAAGAAAAAAAATCCGGGATCTACGGCGCGCACGCACGCACGCACAGGAGACTGCTATCTGGCAGCTGCGGCCCAGTGGAAGGCGCATCGCGGAAGGCGCGGCGCCGCTGGGCGGGGAGACACCGGCCTGGCCCGGCCTCCTCGCCGCCCGCCGATAGCCATCTTCCTTCTGCCTGTTATTTGCATACATTTCAATGCACATATAGAGAGGGAACATGTGTTCAGTGGGAACCATGGCAAAATGAATTACACAGACAGCGTTAGAGATCTAATGATATACGTGCACAATACACTCAAGCAGATGACGGGAGCTGGCACGCAGCTGAAGGTGGGGGAGAGGAGCAGGCCGGGTGGGAGGGAGCCCCCGGGGCCCCCGTCTCTCTCCCCCCGGGCCACTGTGGGAAGAGGTCCTGAGGACACATCCTGGTCTGGGAGCTCTCCTCTCGCTGTGGCTGCCAGGCTCCGGGAGGGAGGTGGGCCGTGCCTCCCTGCAGATCCGACATGAGCCACAGAGACTGTTTTTAACTCCAAGGACCCTCCAGCCTGCCGCCAGAAGAGGCGCTGGCTAAGAGCACCCTTGGCCTTGACCCCCTGCATCTTCCACCGCAGACCCCCACGTGGACTGGTTCGCTGGGGAGGGGGGGCCACGGTGCCCAGATTTGAAGGAACAAAAGTGAGGGAACTTGATGCCCACCGGCATGGTCGACCAGAACTATGGTCAACCAGATTTTTGCCTTTCTTTCTTTCTTTCTTCCTTTTTTTTTTTGGGGGGGGGGGTGGGTGGGTGGAGGTGTCTCGCTACCACATCCAGGATTCTGTGCATCCGCAGCCTCCGCCCCGGTCCCCCTTAATCAGCCAGCTCTCCCGAGTAATACCCCAGCGTTCGTCACCTTTCTCTGCATTCACAATATTGAGGCACTCAAACAGGCCTAATCTTGCCTCATGAAGACTCCTTTGTTCTGCCTGCTAAAATGTCTTGTAATTGTGCTTGGGATGTCCAGATGGCTGGCTGATACTCCAGCTGATAGGATTATACCTTTTACCTCTCCTAGGGCCATCTGTTCCCCTCGGCTCGCGAAAGCCCCACAGCCTGGATTCGGCCTCCTTATTGCATAAACCTAACCGCATTACGGCGCTTGGCATGCAAATCGCCGTGCGCTGCAGGCCGGTGCCGGGCAGGGCTCAGGGAGCTTTAAGCAGGGCTGGAGCCGTTTACGAGGGGACAAGTGACAAGGAGAGAAAAAAATGAAAGGCTGCGTGCGGCGGCGGGGCCGCGCGGGAAGGTGGCCGGCTGCTCTCCCCGCGCCCGTGTTCAATACTGTAAATAATCGGCCTCGCTTTCTGTGCGCGGAGGACGCCGTGGCAGCCATCCACGGCGACAGCAGGGGGAATTCGTTTGCTTGGAAACCCTCGGCGCGTGTGTACACACGGCTGGTGAATATTAGATGATTGGATAATGAGGTGTGAGCCAGGAGAGGCTGCACACAAGCAAAGCCTGCGGTTTACGGGGCACTTTTTCCTTCAAGCATGTGGGGCGGACGCGGAGCCAGCACCCCGCCCTGCGCGGCGTCCCCCCGCCAGGCGGACCGAGGTCCCCGGGCTTTGGGAACGAGGTGGCCGGACCCTAAAATGAACTCCCTAAGTGCCAGCTCTCCCCAGAAGGGACGGGATCACGGGGCACGTCTCTCTTCATCCGAGAGAGGAGCCTGCCGTGCTCTGTGGGGCACTTGAGGATCGGGCATCCGTTCCAAAACGCACACACAAGCCGAAACAGGGCTGCTTGGGCCTTTTCCTCGAAGACCTGCACGGGCTGGTTCCCCAGCACCTCTTTGCCTCTTCAAATGATGAGTTGCTCTCTGGGGTGGAACAGGTATTTCGATCTCCTTTCAAGAAAGGGACTTGGTTCGAATGTTGATTTCAAAAAGAATTGAGAAACAAGCATTTAAAAAAAAAAAAATCTTGATCCAAACTGCTCCTGCAAATAGCTTTTGATGAGCTGGGTTTCACCTCCAAGGTGCCCAGGAGTGGCCTTTGTTTTTCTAAATGCTGTATTTTCTGCTTACAGTCAAATGCTTTTTTCACGCTACTTACAAAAATAAATACTTGTACTTTGCTCAGATCCTAATAGCTCATTAGAGAAGGCTGGTTTTGGACCCAGACGACAACCTAACACCAGAGGGCTGAGGGGCCTCCTTGAACCTATCGCGTGGCGGGCTCGGGCTCTCTGGGGAAGCGGGGACGGAGGACGGGGATTCAACCTTCTTAATTGTGAGCCTCATTAGTGATGGTTGCTAGGCAAAACACACACCTACCTTCAGCGCACAGGAAGGAGACAAACAGTGCGTCACAGATGCTAATGACTCTGGCGCCCAAGGCGACCTTTAATTATTATATTTTTGTTCTCTTACACCTTAGTCATTAATGTAGAAAAACAAATGAGTTTATTTTTGTGGACCACAGCAGATTCATAAACTGTCCTCCAGTGCTCACGCCTGGATCACGTTCACTCGGACCATCTGCATGTGCTCCGTGCGTTTCCCTGGCATGTGTCTGCTGCTGAGTGCGGCTCCCGACCTGCAGAGCTCGGGAGGGAGGACCTCCCTACAGCCCCTCGGCCTGACGGGCTCTTTGCTCTAAAGCAGTGGTTCTCAACCTTCTGGCCCTTTAAATACAGTTCCTCATGTTGTGACCCAACCATAAAATTATTTTCGTTGCTACTTCATAACTGTGATGCTGCTACTGTTATGAATCGTAATGGAAATATCTGATATGCAGGATGGTCTTAGGCGACCCCTGTGAAAGGGTTGTTCGACCGCCAAAGGGGTCGCGACCCACAGGTTGAGAACCGCTACTCTAAAGAATTGAATTTTCCTGTTTTGTTTACAATTCACTTAAAAAAAAAAACTCACATTACTTTCTCAACAGTTCACATTGGTCTAAAGGTTTCAGCCCACAGGCACCGCAGTACGTGAGTGAGGGGCTTGGCAAAGGCCACGGTGTCAGAGCTTCTGAGTTCTGACTCGTTGACCAAGAGCACTTGTCCCTGCCTGTCTCTCTTACCAGTTAGTCTCTTTCAACAAGCAAAGCAAGAAGCCAAGTGGAAGCATTTGGCTATTTTTTCTCACCCACTCCACCCTGCCCCCATGGATGATCACCCCCCTCTCTCCATCCATTCATCATCCATCCATCTTCCATCCATCATCTATCCATCCACCCATCATCTATCCATCATCTATCTTCCATTCATCCATCCATCCATCCATCTTCCATCCATCCATCCATCCCCATCCATCCATCCATCCATCTATCCATCCACCATTCATCCATCCATCCACCCATCATCTATCCATCATCTATCTTCCATCCATCTATCCATCTTCCATCCATCTATCTATCTTCCAACCATCCACTCATCTTCCATCCATCCACCCATCTTCCATTCATCCATCCATCCATCCATCCATCATCCATCCATCCATCCATCCATCTTCCATCCATCCATCCACTCATCATCCATCCATCATCCATCTACCATTCATCCATCCATCTTCCATCCATCCAGCTATCCATCCATCTACCATTCATCCATCCATCCACCCATCATCTATCCATCATCTATCTTCCATCCATCTATCCATCTTCCAACCATCCACTCATCTTCCATCCATCTACCCATCTTCCATTCATCCATCCATCCATCCATCCATCATCCATCATGCATCCATCCATCCATCTTCCATCCATCCATCCATCCATCCACTCATCATCCATTCATCCATCCATCTTCCATTCATCCATCCATCTTCCATCCATCCATCTTCCATCCATCCATCCATCCATCCATCCATCTTCCATCCATCCACCCATCTTCCATCCATCCATCCATCCATCCACTCATCATCCATCCATCATCCATCTTCCATTCATCCATCCATCCATCCATCCACTCATCATCCATCCATCATCCATCTTCCATTCATCCATCCACCCATCCAGGGGAAGATATGGCCCTGGACTCCATCCTAGGCTGATGGGGCCAGGATGTAACCACCCACCAAAACATGCACCAAGTCTGTGGGGATGACCTTCTGGATGGGGGCTTAGGACAAGCCAAAATAAAACCAAACAAATTAAAACTCCAAGGAAAACTCTAAGCAAAAGAAAGCTTGGAAACAAACCAATACAGTGAAGGCCGTGGTGGGTGAGGGGACTGGAGAGGCTGAGCCCTCTTTAAGGGCAAGGAGGGAGGGGCCGGGCCCCTCTGGGCCACACCAGGCCCGGCCGGGCATGAGGGGGGAGGCCTGACCAGCGAGGGGTGGCGGGTGGGGACAGTAACTCAACATGAATCAACATAAAGGATGGTGCAAAGAAAAAGAAGCATCGCAAATAAAAAGAGACATGTAACATGTGCCTACCATTTTCCAGATAAGAAGGGGCCGTACCTTCTGACGGGTCGAGGCGGCGCGCCCGCCGCCCGTGTTTGGAGTTGTTGTGCACAAACATGTTGTCGGACACGGCCAGCACGTGGCCGTCCACGTTGACTGTGGTCGACACAACAACCTGCGAAGACGAAGTAGATTTGAAACTGGAGCCGGTGAGGAGAGCGCTGCCCCCTTCAGGGAGCGGAGCCCTCAGCCCAGGCTGGTGCCAGGAGCGTCTCCAGGCTGAGGGCGTCGCAGCGTTCTTTGGCTCACGGGGGTGGGTGGGTGGTTTAGTTTTGTTTGGTTTTGTTTTGACTCGGGATTGAAGCTCTTGAAAACCTGCTACCCTAATTACAGTTTAATCTCCTATTATGCTAACAAGTGCATTCAATTCAGAGAAATATTCTTCTAGCCATTAGCTTCAGAAACACCCCTCTGGCCACTCATTTTAAAGCTGCTGTTTTGATTGATCTGTTCACATATTGATTGGAGAGTTTATCTAATTAAAATTAGTTCACTTGAGACAGTCCTCCTTGAAGAGTGCTGAGGGTTCCGTTGCCAAAAAAGGCTTCATAAATCAGGAGGGGTCCTTCTGCCCGCATCCTCCCAGCGAACGCTGGGGTCAGTTTCCCAATCACAGGGGACCATCTGGTAGTGAGCGTGTTTGCATCTGAAAAGGCCGAGTTGAATAGGAATAGTGAGCGTGTTCTCAGCCCAGAGTAAGTATCCTTTCTCAAATACATGGCCAGGATGGCCAGGACCTGGCCTGCCCAGCAATGCCCTCTTGTTGGGGTGAGAGACTCCCATCTTAAGTCCAGGTCAGAGGGTGGCCAGGGAAGGGCCTCTTACTCTCAGAGGACGTGAAGAAGGAACTCTTGCAGGAGGAGGTGGGGAACCAGAGAGCCTTCTCAGGTGACCTGTGACCAGCATCCCAGAGGTGGGTCTGTGTGGTACATTATTTCCAGAGCAGCTGGGGCGGCAAACACGGGCCCAGGTGCAGTCTGGGGATGATGTCTTGCAGCAGGACTCCTAGGGCTGAGCCTGGATTTGGGGGGCAAGGAGCCTGGCTCTTTGCCACACGTGGGCAGTGCTGGGGGCTAGCACCACCTGGAGAACCACACCCCACAGAAACTCTGGGCTTGAGCAGGTGAGCAGGGAACCAGAGGGACTCACGTCCATGTCCACCTTCCCCATCGGTCTGCACACATCAGAACACGCCCCGTAAATGACTGTGAGAAGCCGAAGCTACAGTGACCCTTAGTCAATGCAATGTATCAACATCGGTTCCTCTGACGTAGCAAACGTACCACAAATGGCAAGACCTTACTAATCAGGGAAACTGAGGGAGGGGTTCCTAGGGGTAGGCAGATGGAAATTCTCCATACTCTTGTGAAATTTCCTATAAGCCTAAAACTGCTCTTTAAAAAACTATTAGGGAAAAAGTGATTTAAAAAAATCATGTTTGAGGGTTAAAAAAAGGCCAAAGCTACATACCTATACATGAATGCACGGTTAGTAACAGATTTTATAAAGCTCTCAGGCCCCACAAGAAGACTGAAGCGAGGCAGGGAGCACTGTACCCCCAAAGCTCCCTCCCTGGGGTGCCCTCCCTGACCATTCCCTCCCCGGTGGGCATCACCAAGACTGTGGGAGTCTCCCCAATATCAGGCCCCTCTGAGCCTTGAAAGGTGCCACCCACCATCAGTGTCCCCAGGCCCAGGGTCAGATCTCTCAGTGTCTTCTTTGCTGCCCAGAGGGCAGCACCCTGCACAGCCCGGGTGGAGAGGAGTCTGTGCCACCTCCTCGGCCTGTCTGCCAGGCCCCGCCCCCACACACTACCAGAGGAGGCTGCAAAGACCCACAACCAACACTGAGACACAGACTGGACCCTTTTAAAGTGACTAGACCTGGCATGTGAAAGAAACAAGAAACATAAAAATCAATCGAAGGGCACCGTCCTGCTGTCAGCCACATACAGGCCCGTCACCGCGGGAGGAGTGCCGTTCGGCACAGACAGCACAGACAAGCGGGGGTTCGCTCCTCGGCCTGGGCCCAGCCCGCGGTCCTACAGGAAGGGGCCGAGGTGCTGAGACCAGGTGGAAACACAGCGTGAGCCTGACCCACTGGTAAGGCCAGTGAAACCCCCGCAAGGCGGGGAGATTAGCCAGGGAGACAGAGGAAGTCTCCCCTGCAGCGTGGGCTGCACCTGGGACTGGCTCAGGGGAGAGCTCCACTCCGCTCAGAGGGATCACCCTCACCTGCGGGGCCCTGGGCGAGACAGACGGAGGCGGGCCCCACTGTTGGTGAGAGACACTGTCCCAGCTCCGGAGCCTGACGGGGCGAGCCCAAGCTCCCGTCTCTGATTGGCTAGTCGGCTGAAAGGACAGACTTCCCGTTTTGCTAAAATGCTAAAGCATCAGCTAAATTTCCAAAAACACTGTGAGCAATTTGATGGTGAACTCATCCGATCTAGTGGACATTTGTAGTTGCTGCCAAATTCTTCTCTGATTGGTCCAGGGACCAGCGGCAGGGTGTGTGGGACCCAGCCCCGAAGATGTTTTACAACTAAAATCAGCAAAATCATCCATCCTGTAGGCAGAGCACCCTTCACCCTGAAGTCACCTCCTAATCCTCCACAAACAAAGACAAGGGAACTGGGGCCTGGCTCATCATTTAGCCCCGAAGGCAACCAGCTCTCCTCCTCTCTCCTTGGGGTGAAGTCCTCGAAGCAAATCAGGGGGTGAGCCAGCCGGGCCCAGGAGCAGTCCAGGAACTGGGCAAAGAGCTGAGGAGGCAAGGACACGCCAGGCCTGGGGAGGGAAGCTGAGCCAGGAAATGGCTGACGTTTGCAGAGGCCAGCATCCCACAGGTGGGGAGGGCAGGTTTTGAGTGGACCCCTCTCCCCCAGGAAAAATCAACCAACCAATTGATTCCTAAAAGATCTCCCACACGGGCTCCCAATGCCAGTCACTCGAGCATGAACAGCCATGTACAACAGAGAAACAGGCTGGTTTAGATGCTAATGTTAAGAGAACTCCATGTGAAAAAATTAAAACAGTCCCTTTCAATCACACTCCTGAGGTTCACCATGGCCGCATGCAAGCAGAACCCCAACGTAACCTACAGCTCTGATAACTGACGCCTGGACATCCAGGTGCCGCCCTAGAGCTTGCCTGGTCATCAGGGCACAAGCATGGGTCATGTGTGCAGTGCCTCATGGGCCATGAATGGATGGATGGATGGATGGATGGACAGACACAATGCACCCGGCATCCTGAAGACGCCTGATTGTGTTTAAAGCATTTGACTTGAGGGTCTTGGTTTACTCCCACACCCTTGAGAACTAACGATCGTTTTCTGAACAGCTGCAACATCAGAGAATGCACACTTCATCTTAGCAGTCGGGACCGTGGCCCGCGGGTCTTGGACAAGCGTGTACCTGGAATCTCCGCATATCTCGAGGGTTGCCTGCATTCTTCAAACAGTTCTGATTGCACTTGAGGAAAAACTTTAGAAAGAATCTACAAAAATACAAAAAACAAGGATAATTGTTAGGGTTATCAGACAACAGACGAACACTTTTTGAAAGACACTCGTGCACGGGGCGTGGTGGGGGCTGCCCTGCCGACAGCCAGCATGGAAGAACTTCACCTGAAAGTAGTGATTTCCGTTGGACATGATGGGGTTCCGGGTTTTATTAGAACAACGGTGACTGATACTGGTGGCCGTCTCTCGCCTAGATCTTTGCACCACTGGCCGTGAGCGGTTAGGGACCCGTCCAGCCCAGAGGGGACCGCCAGTGTCAGCAAATAAAACCCCAGTACGCCTAGTTACACTTGAATTTTGGATAAACGATAATGTCTTTAGGAGAGGTATGCTATCCTGAAAAATTATTCTTTCTGTATCTGAAATTCAAATTTCACTGGGCCTGCCACACTCTCTCCGGCAGCCCTAACCCCAGAAGACATCACCACCTACATAAACGCACTTTTCAAGATGCTTTTTGAAATGCACCCAAGGACATGATCATTGATTTGAGAGAGAGAGAGAGAGAGAGAGAGAGAGAGAGAGAGAGGGAGAGGAACATTGATGTGAGAGAGAAGCATCGGTCAGTCATCTCCCCGTATATGCTCTGACCAGGACCAAACCCTCAACCCAGGTATGTGCTCTGATCAGGAAATGAACCCACAACCTTCCATGTACAGGATGACACTCCAACCAACGGAGCCATAACCACCTAGGCCAAGATGCATTTTTGAACTTACAATAGGTACAACTCTTAAGAAAAAACGATTGGGGGTGTTGTTTGGGGGATGACCATGACGTCTGTGAAAGGTCTACGTGTGTCTTTAAGGGAGTCATCAACGACCCTTGACAGGACAGTGACAGAGCGGGGGAAGCAGGCGCTGTCCGGGGCCAGCCCAAGCTCCTTAGCTCTCGCCGAGCCCTGCCCTTGCGCGGAGAGGCAGGAAGACTCAGGTCCTGACAGCGCGTTGAGCTGCTGTGACAGGAACATCATCATGTTGTCCTCCCCATCCCTACACATAGCTCAGTGACAGACGCGGATGCTCCGGCTCACGGGACAGGCATGTGGAGCCTGGCTGCCATACCAACCCCGGGGACAGCGGGGTCTTGTCCCTGCGCCCCTGGGGCCTCACCTGGAGAAGGCCACGGCCAGGGGAGCTCACTGCGGGTGTCTGAGCATCCCGTCCAACAAGGCGACACAAGCACCTTCTCCAGCTTCTCTCCGAATACCACCTGCCCTACGTGAGGACGTGCGTTCCTAGAGGGTTTCACATGGCTTCCCTGAACCAACCTGAGGCTCACGGTTCTTTGTGGACACGCGTCACACCCGAAAATGAGAAGCCTCCACAGGCCGAGGTCCGCCCCTGCTCCGGGCCCAGCAGACCCCGGGCGCCGTTCCGTCCCAGCAGGAGGAACGCCGATGGATGGCGGGAGAGCGGTGGCCACTTAATTAAACGTCCTTACATATGGCGCGGCCTCGCTATTTCAGGCCGGAATTTACATCTTTTATTAACTCACCTCACCTCCACGTTAGCTCGCGGTGCCTCGGAACACCATCTGCCATCAGCACAGCCAGTCACTTGAAATTCCACCCACCAATTTTTCCTAACAGCCGCCGCAATTAAGCGCCACGCGCGGCGGCGAGGTAAATTGGGCGCACCTGCGGCCACTCCGCACTTGAACTGCATCAGAAGGGGCCTAACAAGGTGAGGGCGGCACAAAGTTATCGTCCTCTCAGGCAATTAGGTTTTCACTTCGGGGACAGCCGCGCGGTGCAATTATGCCGCCCATTACCAGCCGGCTAATCTCCGGAGCAGGCGCCTGCCGGAGAGGCGGCTAGTCCTGTGGAGCCGGCTCCGGGAGCGCCCTTTGTGCCGGGAAAGACACCCCCTCCCCAGGAGCTGCTCCAGTTCCTCCAAGTCTTTTCAGCCGGTTCACCCCTGAGCCTCCGTGAGGCTTGGAGGTCGCCTGGCCAGCCTCTGCCTCGCTCGGCATGAGGCCCAGCGGGGCCTCCACTGTCCTCCGGTGCAGAAAGTAGCCCAACCGAGTCAGGGCTGGGTACCCTCCAGGGTCGACTCGGGAGCAGGTGCGCTCACACACACACTTGTCTGGGATGGGCTCCTATCCCAGCGCCTCCCGACATAAGGACTTGGGAGGGGTCTGGAGTGTGTGGCCCGGGGAAGCAGGGTCCCTTGAAGAATTCCGGTCCCAAGGGCACACACCAAGTCAAGGACATGTGCAGGGACAGACAGGGGCAGCTTCGGCCGGGAGGAGGGGAGCCCTGTGCTGACTCGTCTTGGTCACGGTGAACTCGGGGATTCAACGGAGCCTCCAGGAGGCGGGCGGCCCAGTTGTGTCCGCGCACATGGACACACGACTGGAAGTGCCCGGTGAGACTCACTGGGACGATGTTTGGGGAGGGGGTGAGGCCACCGAAGGCCCGACGGGGAGGTCATTCTGGACTCAATGGCCCTCGAATGGGCTTTTTTCCCTAAGAAACATCTGAGCATCACTTTACATATCTCCCTTCCAGAGGCCGGGACACAAAGGGCTTAATCCTCTTGTTAAGAAAGGAAAAATCTTTCCAATGTCAGGAAATCTTTGGCGTGCACACCAATAAACTCTTTATTACGGCTCAGCGCGGGCTGGCTGCTCGATGGCCGGGGCGATAAAAATCCTAACCTGTCATTAGTACATTACGCTTAATTGTGTACAGTGCGTTTCCTGTTGCAGCTGTTGGCCCATCATCAAAATGACCATTATGTACACTAATTCCCTGACCCTGTCTTTATTTCCCTAAAGAGTCGTCATCTTTCACAGTAGGTACCGGAGTAAATCAAGCTTGAAATATGGGCTTTATTTACTTGTTTCTCCCAGGCAGGCGGGAGGCGGCCACGCCGGGCACAGGGCAAACTCCCCCATAATATTCTGCTCGGAATCGACCTGCTCAACCCTGGGAAGTCCTCGGGGCGGTTAGAAGCGGGGAAGGTGTGACGTCGCCACTCCTGGAATCCTGCTTCCTCCTCCTGCGCGTTTGGGATGAGGGGAGAATGCCACCCGGGCGACCTCATTGGCTCTGAGAAGAGCGGGTTTCGGGGGATGTCCCTCTCACTCAGGAGCTCCCTGTGGACACGGACATGGGGCCTCTGCGCGCTGAGGTCAGCACCTGGGACCTTCCATGCGACCTAGGAAGTCGCAGGCCTGCCGTCCCTTCTGCAGGGACGGGACTCAGTTGCTCCCAACCGCGCCATGGCCACAGCTGTGCCCGCCGAAGCAACTTAAGAGTGGGCTCCCAGTGGCCTCCGTGTCAGCATCCGCTCGGACAACGCCCGCGCCGAGGGGCGCTCTCCGTGGCGGACCCTGGGGCCGAAGCCGGGTAACGGGCTGGGGCGTCGGACGTGGGCCGCTCCGGCCACCCCACCCCGCGGGGCGAGCCCCCGCCGCAGTAACTAACCCCGAAGTGGGCTCCCTCTCTGTGTGTTTAAGCCATGAATTAGTTCATTTATATTTACTTTTATGAAGCTGATTAACCAGAGCCTCTCTATCTGATGAAAATCATTTTAATTGTAGTGTGAGGCTCCTGTGTAATATCCATTACGTTATGAACTGTTTAAATTCTACATGGGTATTGTGCAAATTGGCCCTCTGTGAGCGCGCCGGCAATTAGGACCAAACGGCGCTCCCGCACGCCACTCCAGAACTTTGTGGCGTGGGTCAGGACGCTCGGAAACAAAGGAGGCCGTTTAATTGTAATTTAATGGAATATCAAGGAGTCCGTGGCATTAGACGCTGGCAACCGAGAGCAGGAGAGAAAAATTAACTGCAATTATGTTTGATTAAAGCCATCCTTCTCAATAATCAGTGGTCCTGACAGGCCATGGGGCTCTCGCGGGTTCCAGGATGGCAAAAGGTGTTGAGCAATATTAGGGCCAATAAAGGGGATATTAGCATAGCTAATTACAGCCCTGCAGAACCTGCAAAGGGGGCCGCTGTGTATTGTAATGTGTGAAGTAATTGGCCAAGGCCGTTATCAATTACGTAAGGAATGAATTTGGTTTGTCAGAGAAAAGTGAGGACGCATGTCAGCTGACACCTCTCCTCTCCCGCCTGCTTCCCTAACGGAGAAGAACTTGCCCACGTTCAGCAAAAGCCGCCACTTACCACTGGCCAGGTCGCTGACAAAATTCCGTTGCGGGTGAGTGGTGGGTAATGAATACCCCTCGCCCGCACCACCGGCCCCATGGCTGCTGCTTTTCACCCAACTGAAGCCACTAATCACGTCATAACGACTCCTTCCCCTCTGGTCAAAGGAGAAATAGATGGTCTCCTTAGAAATGCTGGGCGTCCCCTTGGTGGCCTCCTGCATCACCTACTCTCAGCGTCTCAGGAACCCTATGTGTGGGGACTGTTTCTCTTTTTTTAAAAAAAAAAAAAAGATGTATTTTTATTGATTTCAGAGAGGGAGGGGGAGGGAGAGGAAGAGAGAGAGAGAAACATCAATGATGAGAGAGAATCATGGATCGGCTGCCTCCTGCACGCCCCCTACTGGGGATTGAGCCTGCCACCCAAGTATGTGCCCTTGACCGGAATCCAAGCTGGGACCCTTCAGTCCACAGGCGGACGCTCTACCCACTGAGCCAAACTGACTAGGGCATGTTTTTAATTTTTAATTGTTCCTTTTTAGTCTGTTCCAGGCTCGGTGTTGCCGGTGCTTGAAGACGTGAGTGACAGCGTGTTGCAAGGTGGGACCCTGAGGGGTCCCGTGAAGACAGGAGCGGGCATTCCTAGCGGCCACCTTAGCACAGGTTTAAATGCCACCCTGAGGAAGGAGCCCAGGTTCCCCCAGACGCCACCCGCCCCGAACTCCAGCCTCAGGCCTAGCAGCTGGCCTTCTCTCGGGGCCTCAATTATGGGAAATCTGGGAATCCGAGTCGACAACGAGAAGCAGGGGGGTCTTCAATGGGGGACGGCTCACTTGTCCATCGTAAGGCAGAGCCCTCAATAAGCAGCAAACTAACGGGGCAACGGATGGGCCTCCGTGTCATCAATCAACACCCCCAGGCGCTCGCGTGCGGACTGTGGCACTAACGGCTTGCGGAGGTCCCTGCAAAATGGGGAGACCCCGTCCCAGATGCAGCCCCCACTGTTCCAGCTACTGAATCCGGAACGCAGTGCCCAGAGAGTGTGTTAACACCTAACCACCCTCGCAAGAAAATGTGAGCGTGGACAACCAACCAGAAAAGGCAGGCGTAGACGTCCCCACGGGTGCCGGGGGCTGGGGGAGGGGGACGGGGCAGCCACAGCTCCATGGGTTCACCTTTGGGGTGACAGACCGCCTGGAAGTAGATGGTGTGGAGATTGCACAACCTTGCGAACGCATTCCATACCACCGAGCCGGTCACGTGGACATGGTTCATTTCTAGTTATGTCCCTCTGGCTTCAGTCCTAGCACAGGAGAATGTCCCTCTGGCTTCAGTCCTAGCACAGGAGAAAAGTCCCTCCCCAACCCGCTCCCCCATGAAAGAGGAGCAGGAAGACGTCCCAGGGTCCTCCTGGGGTGCCTGGGTCGCAGCTCTATCTGTGTGGGACTGTGCTCTTGGCAGGAAACAGTTAAAGAGTCGAACGGGAAGACAGAGCCTTTAAGAGACTTTTCTCTGGCTGATAAGAAAGTGACCGGGCGGAGTGCTTCCTCGAAGTCCCTGCTAATTACTGGGAAGTCCCTGAGAGCGTGGCCGCAGCTGCGGTGCGTGCGCGCCGGCCATCAGTCGCTGCCGTATTGATTACTGAGCAATCCTAGCCGATCGGGTGGTGGGGCCGGGAGACAGGGCTCCCTTCACAGAACCTGTAATGAGCAGTTGCTACACAAGACTACATTCTGCTGACATCAGATCTGCGCACCGAGATAGGACACAGGTCAATACGGATCGGATTTCCAAAATGCGAGGGTCTTAATGTCAGGCCTCTCTCTCCGGCTCCCACTCCTGCCATTAGCGACCATGGGGCTCACGTGCCTCCGTGCCAGACGGGAGGAAAATCTGCCCCATTAGTCTGATTTATTCTTCAAATATGCCATGACAAATTGCTTTAACACCAGACTTATTAAATTCTTGTACATTTCAAGTTATGAGTCTCATATACTGGTGCCTACATGACGTCATCACGGAGAGGGCAGGGGGTGACAGTATTGAATTTTACAGCTGGGCCCAGATGTCCTTGGCGAGGGGGGCCCCCTCCCCGGGAGAGAGGGCTAAGAGGCCTGGCTCCCCACGGCGGGTCCCGGGGCTCCGTGGGCGCCGTCCCCCGGCACGCACGCCGCCCGGCATGTCACTGTAGACGTCGGAGGATTGGGAAATATCCACGGCTTGACTCTCGGTTCAGCGCCGGCTGGCCTTTGTCTGGAGGGCTGCTCGGCCGCTGCGGGGCCGGTCTCCGGTGGACGGGAGCTATTTTACTTCCCTTCGCCGGAGTAACCGCACCGCATTAACAATATTTGTACTACAATCGCCCAGGGACCCACTTCCCAGATTCTATCACTTCTTTATCTCCTGACAAATACCTCACTATCGAACATTATTAGGTTTAGAAAATTAACCCTTCACAGTCGGGAGCCACGCCAGGCCCCCGCCGTCCCTCCAAAGGGCCTTATCGCGAAGCTGGTGCTATAATGGTTTCTCTTTTCATCACAATTTCAGCCGCGGCTGTCAAGAGGCTCTTATAGATACCACGATCTTGTTCTTTCACGATGATTCTCATTAAAATGATGCCAAGGAGATCTGATGGGATTTAATAGCTTCGCCGGCCGGTTCCGCAGCCCCCGCCGAGCACGGAGCCCGCCGAGCCCTCCTGTTGGGGAAATTTGTATGACTTGCATTAAACTTTTCCGGGTGGTTTTAATGTGTGCAGATAAAGTAAAGCCCAGGTAGGCCCTGGGAAGGCAAGCGCCTGCCTCCCAGAGCTCCGCGCGCCGCCCGCCGCCCCGGCCGCTGTCAGGATGCCAGTGAATGTTTTCTGGAAGGTTCTGATGCTGCGCGATAGTTTTGATAAGGTTATCTGTGTAAAAGAAGTCAACTGCACAACACAGCGGCGAGTGACGTGCCGTGTTTACACCGGGCTCCCGTTTCAAGAGCCTGTCTCGCGCCCTCTCCCCCCCCAACCTATTCCTCTATTTCTAATGGGCGCCGCAGCCCTGACATCATTTCCCCAGCAGATCATTCGCGCTGTCAGTCAGCCTGTATTTTGTCTCTCGCTGCGGGCTCATTAAAACCGCTCCCTCGCTCCCTCTGGACACGGCTCCTCTATTTGCCAGCTCTGATCATGAAGCTCCTACTTAAGAAAAATGCCAGCATCACTTGGCTCACAGCAGATGCCCCCGTGACTTGTTGCCAGCGCCGGGGGTGGGTGGGACTTTCGGAGACTTTGCGCACGGAGATGACGCCCCTCTGCTTATCCGAACTTCGGGGGGGCAGACCTCTCCCGCCCCACGTGTGCGCGCGACTCTAGGGGCGTGAACCGGCCACGCTCTCCCGGCTGTTCTGATTTCTGTGGGCAAGCGAGATCATTCCCAAAACCAATGGGACTTTTTTTGTGTGTGGTTTTCTTTCCCCTCCCCACCCCACCCCCCGCCCCCAATTTTCAAGTGGAAAAGATCTTTTCTTGCTCAGAGGCACAGCTTCCCCACGCACGCCCCCTCGCTTCAGGAGGAACGATCATCTTTGCGGGTTGAATTATTAATAATAAAAAAAAAAAAATCCCATTTTAAATCAAGCCCGCACACCCACGGAGGACACCGGTGTCGAACCTGCCGACGTCGCCTCTCTAGCCTTTTAGGTCCTGATTAAAAACTTATTAAAACATTATAAATGATTAATGGGAGCCCAGCTCTGAGTGGCAATTATTAGTTTTAATGCAGGTAATGCAGCTTAATGAGGGGGCACATGTGTGCGAAGCTTTAACTTCATTACTCCTGCGTGTCAACAAATACAAGAGAAATGTGTGTCCGGGTCATCCATTACCCGGAACAGCCCCGCGCTCCTCTCCTGGCCGCCCCGTGCTGATGAGCCGGGGCCATAAATTAATCCCTTTCCGTGGCTCAGGGCCGGGCTGAGGTGTGAGAACCCGCAGGCCTGGCCGGGCTCCCCACGCTGCCGCCTGTGAACAGTCCTCCGTGTCGCTCTTCTGGAGCCTTCTGCACACGGGGACGCTTCCCTGGGACGGCTGCCGGTTCTCATTGTCTCGGCTCAGACACGCACGCTCCCACCTCGGGAGCTGGGCCACTTTCCTTGCTAGTTTTGCAAGGTTTACAGAGGAGTTGGGCTCTCCTTCGTGTTACTGCGGTTTTCCTAAATGTTCCTCGTCTACATGCCCATCCTCCAGAGCGTGGGGGGAGGGGACAGAAAGAGTGGACACTGTCCCCCGCCCGCCATGAGGGAGGCGCCCTGGTGCCGGGAGAGCAGCCCAGGAAACCCAGTCAGCGCCTGCAGCAGAGGAGAGGCAGGGGAGGCCCAGGGCCCGGAGGAGGCTGCGTGAGAACGGCTGCATCCTGGGTGCTGAGTGTGGGGGCCCAAGTGCCTCCTCCAGCCACAGAGAAGCCCAGACCAGTCTCGGCCCCACCTGGGACCCCCTCCCGGGCCTGCGCACAGCCCGCAGCGGGGGGCGGGCGTCTCGGCCCAACTTGGCAAGTCACCTCTTATTTTCTGTGTTTGTGACAAGCAGCGAGAGCCAGGCCGATCCCCACTATCTGTTTGAAGAGGATTCAGGACTATTTGCATCATTTTATCGCTAATGTATAATATATGGCTCTAAAGCGAGCCCGAGCACTGCCTTGTTACTGAGCATAAAAAAGTGAGGGCAATAAAGATACATTAGCCCTCTGAAGCGCAGCGGCTGTGATGCAGGCAGGAGAGGTTGCTGCTCCGAGTTAAGAGGCAACCTTTCTGCCTGACTAAGACAATGGAAGAGTAAAGAAAATGTCAAATCAAGAAAAGCTGGATTTAGAGATGAGGCGGCCCCGGATGACGCCGGTGCCATATTTTGTGAGACTGTAATGCTGTTGGCAGCAAAGATCCGTGTTTCTGATTCATCTCGGGCCGCATGGCAAAGCTTTGTCAGTCTGTGCAAGGTATAAATAATTCAGGGTGAGAGATGGCAATTACAGGGCCCTGCACAACCAAAATGAATATTTTATGAGGACTAAAACTGCTCTGGAATGAATCATACACATGGAGTCGCACACACATGGCGAGTGGGCTCGCACATGCCAGCCCCAAGGAGAGAGGAGCAGGGCCCCTGCCCCTGTCCGGGGTTGGGGTGGGGACGAGGAGCCGGCCAGCGGCAACAGCACACCCCCAAGCTGCCGGCCAGGCACCCCACACTCCTGATAGAGGCCCCGTGCCCGGGAACGCCCCTCGGGGGGCACAGAGGCCACACAGCATCTCATGGTGGTACGCCTCACAAGCTTGCTTTTCCATGCGTCCTTCCCAACCAGCACCGGCCTCTGCTTACTGTCCCGGTGGCTCAAACCACTGATCAGTGCAAGCCGCGTGGTGCTGTGGGGGAGTGAAGCTCTGACTCCAAGTGGAGGAGAAGGAACAGTTCTGTCATCCTCCGTGAAACTGGGGGGCTGGCGGGAGGAGGGGCCGGGGGAACCTCGGCACGTTTTACACACACACACACACACACACACACACACACACACACACACACCCGGCGTGATTTCTCACTTTCCTTCCAAACAGAAGCACGTTCTAGGCTCTTCCTCCGTCTCTGGGCCTGAATCTGACTTCTATGGCCCAGCTCAGCCGACCGGAGGGTGGGACAGTGGCTTCTTCTGTCCAGGCTCCCAGGAAAGAGCTGCTTTCCTCACTCCGAGCAGCGGACACGACTGAGAAAGGTAGGATTATGCCAAAGAGATTTCTTAAAGGCTGAAAGGATGGTTTCATCTGTTACATTTCCTCCAAAAATGCTCCTGGTGAATTGCTAGAACAAACAACAACATTGTTCGTGGGGCCGCGGAGGCCAGGCCCACTGGTGAATGGCCATTGTGTTTGTCCAGCTACTGATACCTGGGCTTTTGTGGCGGAAAGAAGGCCGGGGGCCGTGACATCAGCGCAGCACAAGCGTCCCTCTGTGCAGGCACCGGCGCGGGCCCCGGGCGCGGTGGGAACCAGCACCCGATCCCTCCGAGAGGGTTCCTTTAAATCCAACGCCAGCGCATTGTTTATGAAAACAAGGCTATTAGGTATATTAATAATTTGATAAATAGGGATTGGCCCTTAATTATTCATGAGGAACATTTGGCAACAGTAAAATTATATTCGCAGAACAGGTTTATACACCAGCTAATTATAAATTAAGTATGCAAGAGAAAATTGCTAACCTTGAAATTAAAATATTTTATGATTCTGCAATTACCAAAAAAAAAAAAAGTAGAGAATTATCAAAACCCCAGTGTGCGCAGAGTACACGGGACTCCACAGATGGCACGGCGTGGGCCAGGGGAGTGACAACAGGGAAAGTGGACCAGAAGAGAGCCCCCGCCTCCCTGCAGCCCAGGAGGGAGGGGGCAGGGCCTCCAGACCACAGAAACTTTCCAGGGGGATCACCTGACAGAACCAGCACCATCCCCTCCGCCAAGGCAGCCAGCATCCTCCGGAAGCTCCCGTCTGCTCTTGGCGAAAGACACGGCATGTCACCTCTGCTTGCTGTCCAGCCCTGGCCCATGGCAGCCAGCCTGTTCCCATCGCTGTGTTCGGGGCCCACAAGGAAGCCCGAAACCCCCTCTGCCCGCTTTCCAGCCGTCCTGCTGGGGCGGGTCCACAGGGAAAAGGTTGGTGCTGATGACAGAGAGGCGCGCAGTGCCACTCCTGCCCACTAGAGGGCTTCTCCCGCAGCGTGGAGGGGGCGCAGGCAGTCACCCCGGTGCCACCAGGACTCAGCTCCTTCTGCAAACTTGGGACCCACCCCTCCTTCCCCTGGGTGTCCCACCTCACTCTCTGGCTCCTCTGCCCTCAGGCTTCCTGGTCAGGAGCTCTGTCCACACCCACTCATGACCTCCGCAGCCCCCGCTGCGAAATGCCAGCAACACAGGCCAGTGAGTGTCACAGATATTTCCCTTTAGACACGTGGTAGGGGAAGCCAGGCGAGGCCTTCCCTCGGCGTTTAATGCCTAGACAGCCTCAGCCTTCACTGGGGCTGGTGTTAAAGGAACTGAGGGCAGCCACCAGGAGGAATTACGTGCAGAATATCCTGTTTAAAGGAAAAAAAATGGGCCGTGCTGCTTCCTTTCCGTGGCTCCGTCACATGTTCAGAAAGTGCCCACGGCAGCCACGTGGTGAGTGCAAGGCCAGCGCCACGGCTGACGGCGCCGGGACTCGGACCCCGCGCTCTGGCCCCGCTCCTGACATCACAGGGAACATGAGCAAAACCCGCTTCGGTGCTTTTTTTTCTTTTTGGTTATGAGGAGCCCTGACTTCCCCGAGAGCAAAAAGCCTCGTTAATTGCTCCCGTAACCGAGACCACAGCGTGGGCGCCCCTGCCTGCCCGGCCACCTCACCGCACACGCCGCCGGGGTCAGGCAGCCTTTTCATGTAGAAAGTCCTTCATCAAAATGCTCGTGGCGTCCGTCTTGTAGTGCAGACACAGCACCTTAAATTAACATGCGGGGACCTGCGGCAGGCGTGCGTCGGGGCTGCCGTACAAGCGCTCCTGGCCGGTGGCCTGCGGGGTCGCGACACCCACCCGGCTCCGCCAGCGCCGACCGGCCTTGCTCCAATCACAGGGCAGGCAGAGACACCGTCACCACCCAGGACCCCCAAGGCCCGGAGGGAATCCAAACTTGAGGACAAATCAGCAAAGAGGACGTCCGGTCCTGCGGCGATGCCTGGAGGTGATGCCTGGAGGTGTGACGCGCACGCCGGGCAGCCTCCCGTCTGATTTTGGGCACGTCTGTGAGCCGCCCTTCGGCCAATTAGCTGCACTCCAGCGGCTGGGG